>NW_024412400.1:58757860-58773197 GCF_014898765.1 Herpailurus yagouaroundi
GAAGGAAGGAAGGAAGGAAGGAAGGAAGGAAGGAAGGAAGGAAGGAAGGAAGGAAGGAAGGGAGAGGGGGAAGAAAGGAGGGAAGGTGGGAGGAAATTAGTTCATCTGGGCTCAAAAAAATCTATGATACATGATAAGGTTATCTGTTATCTGTAATAAACAACTATTCTGTTTAATTCATTTTCCCCTCTAAGATAGGTTTGTAAAGTACCAGAAATCTTTCATACATGACTTTCTTCCTTTAAAATTTTTTGTTAAAAAATTCCTGTTTTGATATGGATTCTAAAGTCATTTCTTGAGGAAAGGTCCTGCTTTGCTCAAAATATACAAAGGCAAACACAATTCATTGCTCTGTGACTATACTGTACTCTTGATCTATATACTCAGATGATTTTGACAATACATAATAAGTTTTCAATAACTGCATATTTAATATTACTAATATAATTTACCCAATATATTTTCTATATATTTTTTCTTTTAAGATCTATTTAATTCCTACATTTCTAACTTAATCTTGTCCAATTCATTAAATTAACCATATTTATTTACTAATGTTATTCCACAGTTCATCAAATGATTTATATGAATATTAAAAAAAGCAGAAATCCATTTGACATCTTGATTAATCTCCATTAATTTTTCAATATATGTCTCATATAATTTGAAAAAATTAAAATTCTTGAACGTAGTACTCACTCATGAAGAACTGGCCGTGCTACTGTTTCTCCAAACTTATGGGCTTTGTAAAACAGAGTATATAGGAAAGGTAATAAGGTATAGCGAATATTCAAATAGTGCCTTGATGAATTAACCAAAAGAGAATTCTGTCCAAAAAATGCTGGATCCTGATGCTATGGAATAAAAAGGAAATTGACATTAAAAACGCTAACATGTGAATGAAAATTAAAGAGAAGCATTTAAGCTATTTTTGAAATGCAAATTATATACATTTTAGTTTGTGTATGAAAACTTGAAATTGTTCCTCTTTCATCATCAAAGTATATAAGTATTTTTAGTTTTTATATTTTTATTTGGATATGTTTTAATTAAACTTTGTTTTAAACTGGGCATTTTTCATTTTTATATATTAGAGATGAAAAGATATTTTAACGAAGAATTTTCACCTATATTATTTGTGGTAGACTGCATTATTGGCTCCAATTTTCATGCTTCCTGTACCTCCAACCTTTGCTGTATAACTCTGAAATCCCTACCAATAAAATGGAGTGTATTTTCCATCAAGTGCACTTGACTTTGTGCTCAGCTAAGTGACATACTTTGGCCAATGGAGTTTTAGTAACATGCGACCCATTCATGTAAAGGCTTGAAATGTGCTTGCCTGAGGACTTACTGCCTTGTGCCTTGTCCTTGCCATTAGGAAAAAAAGCCCAGGTAGTCTACTGGCCCAGAGATACAGGGAACAGAGCAGCTTGGCCAGCTCTTGTAGCTGAAGGACAGCTTATAACCTGAAGAACAGCTTTCCTGCTAAGCCCATGCTAGATCAGTGGACTCTCTTAGTCTAGGCGCAGTGATATGAGCAAACCTGCTTAGATCTCCTGTTATGGGTAGCAAAATTATACTGAGGGCACCAGCTGCTGCCTCCCTTGATTCACCATCATGTTTACTCTGAAGACATTTCCCTTTGGCTGCTCCCAGCTAATCAATGGGCATGGTGGGAGTACTATTCAGGCCCATTCATAGAAAACGCAGGACATTTCCAAGGTCATCTTTGCACTGAGGACTCACCACTGCGCTGAGTGGAAACTTCCTTAGAATTGGGCTGCAGCGTGTGACTCTCTTTAAAAACCCGCTTTCCTTGCCTTCATCGTCACCAGATTCAGACCCCAATTGTGATGTGAAGGCTCTCTCTCTTTATTTTCTCCTCTCCCTCCCCTTTATCCTTTACAAGTTTTTCACTAATAAATCTCTATCATGTCTGTCTCAGCATCTGCTTTTTGGGGTCAGAAATTAACACACAGTGTAATATAATTCATATCAGTATTCCCCATGAGCACAAATTTCTTGAAAGCATGTCTCAGAAGATTAGGTAATGACTAATCTCCAATTTATACCTCTTACTTTTGTTCTGTCATGCCTTCTTCCAGGCTGAGCTCTGAGTGGTTGTCCCTCTTCTCAAACAGAATTAAGGCCCTATGTGTAACTAGTGTGTAAACAATGAATCATTTCTTAACATGCACTTAGTTGACTTAATGGTCTCACCTAATTTTCCCAGTTTCTCTGAGAAATATGTTTCTGAGAGCCCAGAGCATGATACGGTAAATGTTAGTTTTATTTTTTCCCAAGCTGTCATTCCAGTTTTACTTATTATGGAAAGACTCTGGACTCAAACTACTTTTACAGTGTCTTGAACTTTTTGTGTTTCTTTAATGAAACAAAAACTGTAAATCCTTAATATTACCTTGTAATTTTTATGAAAGAAAAATTACCTGGAATTTACATTGTTGGAATCCAAGAATCTAGACTCAAAACCCTTTGGCTTTAATTTTAAGTATTAAGTTATTTTAAGTTAAAGTGATCTAATTTCCTTGTAATGCTTTATGCTTAAATAAGGTATTTATGTTGTGACCCCATTACATTTCACGATTCCTTTATTTGACCATTTTTTAAATATACAAAATATTTATAGGCCTTGAGAAGGGAACTTCTAACTCCTCTTTAAAATTTATGCTACAAACTTTCAGCCCCTTTCTTCTACAGATATAAATTTAAGTACATTGCTAAAACTAGAATAAGGTTTTATTTCAAAACATGGAGAAGAAAAGGAATTTACCTCATATATATCACCATTATGGTTCCTGGAAAATGGATAAAAGGCCCCAAGTTGCATCCACCTCCTGCAAAGCTCTTCTGTGGTATTAACCACAAATCCACAGATGTCCGCTCCAACCTAAATAACAAATATATCTATCATTCATAGTGTAAAGAGTCTCAAATTTGCCTAGGGCATCACATTTTATGCCTCAACAGATTAACCTGCATTACTTACAATCTTTATTTTACTGTCTTCATATATTCTTCCTTAACTTAGTTTTTTATTTTCCATTTTTGCTATTTATTTGCCTCTAATTGCATCATTTTACACTTTTTTTCACTCTTTATACACTATTACTCTCATGTATTTATTTTCTCCTTTGATCTAATCATTGTTAATCTATAGTGTGAATTTATATTATTAAAATGTGTTGTTTCTTAATCCAAAACTCCCCTCCCATGATCTGATTTTTTCCATTTATAATATATTACTGTAATAGTAAAATAGTGAAAAAAATGGTGTCTAACATGTAGCCATTAAAATTTCATTTCTCTTCCTTTAAGGACCCTCCAGGAAAAACTCTTATCCTTAATTTAGTATGTTCACACTTATTTAAATGTTTACAGTCATTTCTTTATTTTTCTAAATAGTATGTAAATATCCATAAACAAAATCTAGTATTTTTTGCATGTTTATTAACTTTATATAAATGGCAGACTGTATGAATGACATTGCATTTCATTTTTTTCTCAAGGTACTATTGTTGTGAGATTCACTTACGTTAATGTGGCTCTAGTTTTCTCTCATATGGGATCTCATGACTATGAAAAATGTTCCTATCAAACTTACTTGTAGGCTTTTTTGTGAGTAATATTCTATGGAAATATATATACACACACACACACACACACACATATTTACCTTTACTCTATGGTATTATATATACGTTTATATATACAAATATTTTCAAGATTATTTCTCTGGTTTATTGGAAATGCACATTGTTTAATCAAAACCAGCTGTAACCATTAGTAAGCACATTCACAGTACATGAAAATTTCCTTTGTTCCATTTCTTGTCAATTCCTGTTATATTTCGACTTTTAATTTTTGCCACCTATATATACGATATGTATACCTCACTAAAATTTTAACTTGTATTTCTCTAATTACTATGGAAGTTGGGAACTTTTTCATATTCTTACTGAGTCCATATTGGTTTCTCTTCCTACAGAATTACCTGTTTACAACCTTTGCTAATTTTTCCATTGTTTTACCTTCTACAAATTTACAGTAGGTAGTTGAAATTGAGTATTAGTCATTTATTGACTATATGAATTGAAAATGTCATTTTAACTTTTAAAATAGTCTTTTAATGAACAAAAGTTTTTATTTTGTTACAGTAAAATTTATATTTCTTTATTATTTGTGCCTTCTGTGATTTGCTTAGGAAATTATACCTCTAACCCAACATCACAGAGTTACTCATATGTTTTTCTAATATGTTTAAAGTTTACTTTTCTTTTTAAAAAAAATTTGTTTTAACATTTATTTATTTTTGAGACAGAGAGAGACAGAGCATGAACGGGGGAGGGTCAGAGAGAGAGGGAGGCACAGAATCGGAAGCAGGCTCCAGGCTCTGAGCCATCAGCCCAGAGCCCAACGCAGGGCTCGAACTCACGGACCGCGAGATCGTGACCTGAGCTGAAGTCGGACACTTAACCAACTGAGCCACCCAGGCGCCTCTAAAGTTTACTTTTCATACATAGCTCTTTAATCTATCTGGGATTGATTTTTGTGTGAAGTGTAAGTCATGGACCCATTTTATTTTATTATGAATAAATGATACTTCACATATGAATATTTGATACTTTCCTCACTGATTTATAGTGATAGTGCAATCAGTTAATGCATTTCATTAATGCATGAGCCTATTCCATATTATGCCATATTATTCTCTTTGAATATACAGAGTCAAGAATTGTGCTATATTACTGTTGTATTGGATAGGGTGAATCCTCGTGCTCTTTTCTACTTCTTTACATTGTATTGTCTCCCACATGAAGTTTAAATAATCTTTTATGTTCCCCAAACTCACTTTATAGTTTAAATTGGAATATCACTAATGATGGATAATAGTTTGGGGAGAATGTATATTTCTAATATATTAAGCTTTATTATCTATGAACATGGCATGTATTTAATTTAGCTACTTAAAATTTTCTCAAAACTATCCTACATTTACTTTTAATATTTACTCCTGGTAACTGTGTATTAATTACTTGCTATAATAAATTAACACTTTATCTTAAAATACATTGTAACATTGCTTATTTCTTTCAACCTTTTTTAGACAAAATTTGCCAAAAATCTATTTTATTCAAATTTCCAAAGTCATCTTTGTAATTTCATTTTATTAATTTTTCTCTAGAAACTTTGCTTCCCTGCATTAATGTCTTCTCTTATTTTCATTCCTTACTTCTTTATTTAGGTTTATTCTACTTTGTTTTTTCCATTTTCTTAATTAATGCACTTTATTCATTAATATTCAGCCTTTTTTGTTTTTAATCTAAGCAGTTAAGGCTGTAAGTTTTCCTCTAAAACAAATTTAGTTGACAACTTATAGTTTTGATATTAAGTATAATTGCTAGCACTCAGTTCTAAGGATTTATTCCCCCCCTCTGTTTCCATTCAGTTTGTTTTTTCACTCATGAATCATTTTAAAATGCGTTTTTTAATTTCCCAAGTCAAGACTCTTGAGTGTGTGTGTGTGTGTGTGTGTGCGCGTGCGCACACACACGTGTGTGATTTTTGTTGTTATTTGGTTGGGTTTTTTTTTAATATGAAATTTATTGTCAAATTGGTTTCCATACAACACCCAGTGCTCATCTCAACAGGTGCCCTCCTCAGTACCCATCACCCACCCACCCCTCCCTACCACCGCCCATCAACCCTCAGATTGTTGTCAGTTTTTAAGAGTCTCTTATGGTTTGGCTCCCTCCCTCTCTAACTTTTTTTTTTTTTTCCTTCCTCTCCCCCATGGTCTTCTGTCACGTTTCTCAGGTTTTCATTTTGTTTTGTGCATATGAAAGAAAGAACAAATGAACCACTATAATTTCCTAACACATTTTACATTTTTTTATGTAGTGGCTCTCTTTAATGTTCAATTATCAACACTGCATACATTTTTTATTTGATATAGAGACTGATTAGATTCTAAATATCCAGAGTTGCCTGGAACAAATTTTCTCTGCTTTTAAAATTTGAGACTTCTCTCTGTCTTTATTTTTTATCTTTTATTTTTTTCTTTTAAATACAGGAAACAGCTTTATTGGTTTTTATCTTAAACTGACAATCTAGTATTTAAAGATATTTAGACTTTTGACATTTATCTTTATTACCACTATATTTGGATTTTTCCCTACCATCTTATCTGGGGCTTTATTTACTTTATAAAAGCTTTTCCTTTGCTTTGTTTATATTGATATTTGTTTCATGTATTATTTTGAGTTCCTTGAATTTTATTTATTCCTATTTCTCATTCTAATGGCTAGAATGTTATAGATACCACCTATATTCTTTTTTTTTTCATAAATTCCCTAAGAATAAAGATTGGATTTTTCTGTAAAATACATTTAATCATTTTATTGAAGATTATTAAGATCACATTACAAAATTAAAAGTCATGCACAGCTAATATAAATGACACTGTATGAAATTGCTTACCAATGGCATTCCAAATAAATTGAACTCTAGCATTCCTGTGATAGACCATTCCATTTGCTCCCATGAAGCAGTGTTGTCCCCTAACCAGTGTGCAGCATAGCTTCCAGACCCAGCAAAAGTTGAGCGGGTGAGAATGAAGCTTCTCTTATTAGGGAAAACTTTCTCTATGGCTCTAAAAGTAAAAGCAAATGAATAAATCAGATTTATTTTTAAATAACTTTTTATTGAACTTTTGTACCAATTTTGTATTTATCTACCAATGTTTACTTAACAACATTCCAGTCAGGGAAAGGAAATCAGACTTTGATTTCCTTTACCAAATTAAATAAACATACTTTTTGTATCCACTCAACACTTGTTTTTAAAATATATGGTTTAAACTCTCTGAAATCCTTTTTTAACCTGAAATGTCGTAATCTGAACTTGAACTGTCTACAAAGTTTTGAGATGCAATGATGCTAATGATATATTAATGTCTGTATTTTCAAATATTAGCACGCAATGTTGGGATGAAAGTTACATATTTGAGAGGCATTTTATTTTGTTTGTATCTAAAAGTTTACTATCCACAACTACTAGCATTATTTATCTCACCTCTATTTGGTACCTGAGTATTATTGATAATTTTTTTCTATAAATAGGAAATATTCAGGAAAGATACAAAGTAGATTTAGTATATAAAATTATCCAGACTACCTTAGTAAAAGGATATAATGGTATTCTCAGGTGGTTTTTCTATATTAATATCTTTATAACATTGAACTATAGTGTTGCTATTTCCTTGTAGAATTTATTTATTTATACACTTCAATATATAAATGCTCTACTGAGTTTAAAAAGTGAAGTAACTGGGGCGCCTGGGTGGCGCAGTCGGTTAGGCGTCCGACTTCAGCCAGGTCACGATCTCGCGGTCCGGGAGTTCGAGCCCCACATCGGGCTCTGGGCTGATGGCTCAGAGCCTGGAGCCTGTTTCCGATTCTGTGTCTCCCTCTCTCTCTGCCCCTCCCCCGTTCATGCTCTGTCTCTCTCTGTCCCAAAAATAAATAAACGTTGAAAAAAAAAAAATTTAAAAAGTGAAGTAACCAAACTCTATGAAGATAATGTATAAGAGTTGAGATACCACGGTATGTTTTGGGACTAGACAAATGTAGGTGTGTCTTTAAATTTAATCATATTTATTTAATTCTGAAAAAGATTAAAAAATTATTGAGGTCGG
This sequence comes from Herpailurus yagouaroundi, assembly GCF_014898765.1. NCBI lineage: Eukaryota > Metazoa > Chordata > Mammalia > Carnivora > Felidae > Herpailurus > Herpailurus yagouaroundi. The sequence goes on from NW_024412400.1 coordinate 58,765,578, forward strand.
GATCTCGGTTTTATTGACTATTGCATTGTAGCTTCTTATATAATACTTGAGAAAGAATAGGCAATCAGGGTAAGATTATCCCCTTCCTTTGTTTTGTAACTTGTTATTTTTTTGCATCCAAGTACACAGGGCATTAGAAAGTTACTTTGTGAGATACTACATAGAAAACTACATTTTAATTGAAACGCTTGATTTTAAAAAGACCTACTCTAGAAGCACCACTCTCTCAGGCCAATTGTGTAGTTCATGCTTAGAACATAATTATATTCAGAGATAGCAAAGTGAATCAAAATTTTGAAGCGTACTTTAAATCTATGAATTAAAAAAGGACCACAGTTAAATACATACACCACATAGTTCTTGATGAACTAAGTTCCAAATTCATGAAGATTAGTAGAAGTACTGACACCATGAAAATACTATCTTTCTTTGCTTTCTTACTCTTGCTCTTTTCTAACAATATTAGTGTATTACAACATATTTCTAGACAATAAGTATGAAAGAGGTTTCTGAATGAAACTGCACTTACTTCTCTGTGGCTATAGCCATGCTGTATCCATAGAGGCTGTGAACATCATACTGTTTCCCCCAGTACTGCACAGCATCCATGCAAATTGTTTTGGAATACATGAGTTTGTCAAGAATATCTTAGAAAAAATATGTAAGAAATGTTTCTTAAGAGAGAGTTTCCATTTTAAGCTTCATAATCCTTATGTACACAATATATATGTACACATATATATACCTATTTGTATTATACGTCACACAAATATATATACCCTTTTAACGCTTTCTAGGTTAGTTTATTTAAATATAATTTAATTTTATATATGTACATCTGTTACACAATTACAAACCATCCAAATCCCTGCTTTTCAGGTTTTTTATTGTGCTTCAACTTACAGGCTTATGTGGTGTTGCAATAATTACTGTCATCTTCAGATGTACTTATTGCTGTCTATTCTCCCCTAAGAGCAAATCTTTCTTTGGTTGTATTTTTTACCCACTTTTAATGGTGAAAAACTTATTTTTTAGAATATGTGACATGTAACTATTCCCATTTGGTTCATTCTAAATACTGCACAAATTACTGCATAAGGCTCGTGGAAAGAAGTTGATCATTTAAATTATAATTTCAAACAAATTGTGTTTCTTTTCATTAATTATTTGATCATGGGCAGTTTATCAGTAATAAAGAGAAATCAATAATCTTTCCCAAAATTTAAAATCATTCTTCTTTTCTTAAGCATAAAAATTTTAGCCCAAAAGTAACACAAAAACAGACAAAAACACATTGATTTCAGGGACTCAAAATTTTATCAAGGTTTGTGATATAGAAATATATGCTAGAATTTACCAGGAAAATTATTCTTAATTAATGGTAAGTAAATAACCAAATAAAATTTACCAGGAGTAAAAGGTGGATAATTCAGTTTATTGTCATTGCATCCTTTTTTTGAACCTTGAACAAAACTGGAAACTTCATTCATGTCCTAAATGGATATAACATGAAGAACAGCAGATTTTAAGTGATAACAGAGGTAACCTGTATGGGATTCAGGGATTGTATATAACAAAAATGTATTTAACTTACCTAGTTTTAATTATACCTATAAAATATTAATAACATTATAAGTATTAAGCAACTGTCTTTTCCAAGTAGTTGTATCAATTTTCTCAAGGTGAGTCCACCATTGTGCCACACTTCTGGCACATTCATTTATGCACCATCGTTTGCTCATCTTACCTGACATTTATCTAGTTTCTGTGATGTGCACTGCCAACCACAAGGCACAGCATGTTTTGTATAGCCCTTCATTCCTACACTCTCATGAGAGAGTGAAAGTGAAAATAGGTAAATAGCATTTTAGCATTAAATGAAAATAGTTATGACCTTACTTAACCCCTTGAACAGTCTCAGGGAACCCTAGGGCAGCTGGACCACATTATAAGAACCAGTAACCTAAACATTTCTTGGAGGCAGAATTGTGGGGATGTGTTTATAGATTTTTTGCCGTGTAAACATAAGCCGCGATAGTATCTTGCCACATACTAGTTTGTGACCATTACTTTAAAAAAATAAAGGCTTTGAACTAAAAAGATAATATATATAAAATTATATATCACACTACACATGCTCAAAAAATAATCTATTTCTTTTTCCTTCTCTGTTAATTGCATTGTAGGGCTTCCACACATGTTTGAAGCTTATTTCCCACATGTCTATAATATGCAGTCTCTGCTCTCACAAAGACTTCATACTCGGTCAAGTCCCTTGTTACTATTGTTTTTCTTCAGAAGGAATACATTTTCTTTATGACTCTTTTTTTCTTCCATACACATCATGCCCAGATGGAATCAATGTGAAACATTAAAGTTGCAAAATAAATTTTTCATCATTAAAAGGTAAATGTTTTCATTTCCCAAATATTTTCTCTTTAAAAAAGGTTTTAATGTTTATTTTATTTCATGTTTTTTTTTGAGAGAGAGAGAGACAGAGAGACAGAGTATGAGTGGGTGAGGGGCAGAGAGAGGGAGACAGAATCTGAAGCAGGGTCCAGGCTCTGAGCTGTCAGCACAGAGCCTGATACAGGGCTTGAACTAACTAACAGAACTGAGTCATGACATCATGAGCCTAGATGTCACTTAATCGACTGAGCCACCCAGACTCCAAATATTTTCTTAATAGCCACAAAGAAGAAAAATTATGTAGTTATTCTACAGTATTGGGGTTACTTTATTGAAATTACCTGGAATATTATATTCAATTTGATTTTCTTATGTCTAGTAAAATTAATACAAAGAGATACTATAGTTGGGCCGCCAATAATTTTAGATGAACCTAAGCACTTTTCTTCATGAATCCATGAACCAAATTATATCTAAAAACAATTTCAACTGCTGACATTCATAATTGGGAATCAAGTTGCATTATTTTAAATTTTAACTTTTTCTAAACTATTCAGCATCTTATATGTATAATTATTCTTGAGAAAATACAAAGCAAAACACTTAACTATGAAATTTATGTTATTTTATTAGAATTATGTACTTGCAAATTGAAATAAAAATCACAAGTTCTTCCAGCATTTGCTCAAAATAGACATAATTTATGTAACTTAAGAATAAACATAATTTTTAAAGAAATTAATTTATTTCACATGAAAAAACTGATCAAAAATATTTGTTTAATCATTAATATTATACTGTATGTTAACTGGAATTTAAATAAAAATTAAGATAAAATTAATTATTTTATCATGCAACCATGTAAATAAGAGTAAATCAAATGTTTGATTTCACCAGTTCACAATATAAAGGAAAAGAGTCTCTGTACTCCAGAAGATAAATGTATTCATCTATTAGAGGGAAAAAAACCACTTTTACATGATTGTAACCATATTTTACAATAAACACAATATTTGCTATTTGATTATTTATTTTTAAAATATCCTACCTACTTGGAAAGATTTGTTATTAATTAAACATACTACACATAATGTAATAGAATTTATTTGTATCTCTTTCAATGTATTTTGTATATTTGCACTTTTGAAAATTCTGAAAGTATTTTTCCCTAATGTCTATAAATTATTTAAATGATGCTACATGTATTTAGTGTCATTTAAAAATCAACTCAATTAGTATTTTTAATATTACAACCAGCAGGTTGAAAGCAGTGGAAGTCACAAGGCAAAGGCCTCAGTGAATTGATAGTAATAAGTATACCTACAGATATTCAAGTATCATTCAAACCATCCCAAATCGAGTAATGATTATTCTTAGGAATTGTCAATGCCATTTTTAGGGATGTTTCTGAAAGTTCTTTTCTTTAAAATCCATTGAAAATTGTGTACAAAAGTTTGGCAACTTTTTAAAATAAAACACTTTAAAAAAATCTTGGTATTTCATAATTTCATCACTTCATATTTAAACTAAGTCTACAGAGAGGGAAGATGGCGGCGTAGGAGGATGCTGGGCTCACCGCACGTCCTGCTGATCACTTAGATTCCACCTACACCTGCCTAAATAACCCAGAAAACCACCAGAGGATTAGCAGAACGGAGTCGCCGGAGCCAAGTGCAGACGAGAGGCCCACGAAAGAGGGTAGGAAGGGCGGCGAGGCGGTGCACGCTCCACGGACTGGCGGGAGGGAGCCGGGGCGGAGGGGCGGCTCGCCAGCCAAGCAGAGCCCCCGAGTCTGGCTTGCAAAAAGCGGAGGGGCCTGACGGACTGTGTTCCGACATCAAGCGCGACTTAGCTGCTGGGAGGTCATAAGTTAACAGCTCTGCTCAGAAAGCGGGAAGGTTGGAGGACAAAGGGAAGGAGAGCTGCTGAGCCCCCTGACGACAGAGCTCAGTTTGGTGGGGAACAAAGGCGCTCGCCAGCGCCATCTCCCCCGCCCATCCCCCAGCCAAAATCCCAAAGAGAACCAGTTCCTGCCAGGGAACTTGCTCGCTCCACGCAAACACCCAACTCTGCGCTTCTGCGGAGCCAAACCTCCGGCAGCGGATCTGACTCCCTCCTGCAGCCACAGGGCCCCTCCTGAAGTGGATCACCTAAGGAGAAGCAAGCTAAGCCTGCCCCTACTGACTCTGTGCACCTTGCCTACCCACCCCAGCTAAGACGCCAGATCCCCAGCATCACAAGCCTGGCAGTGTGCAAGTAGCCCAGACAGGCCACCCCACCCCACAGTGAATCCCGCCCCTAGGAGAGGGGAAGAGAAGGCACGCACCAGTCTGACTGTGGCCCCAGCGGTGGGCTGGGGGCAGACATCAGGTCTGACTGCGGCTCCGCCCACCAACTCCAGCTATACACCACAGCACAGGGGAAGTGCCCTGCAGGTCCTCACCACGCCAGGGACTATCCAAAATGACCAAGCGGAAGAATTCCCCTCAGAAGAATCTCCAGGAAATAACAACAGCTAATGAGCTGATCAAAAAGGATTTAAATAATATAACAGAAAGTGAATTTAGAATAATAGTCATAAAAGTAATCGCTGGGCTTGAAAACAGTATAGCTGACAGCAGAGAATCTCTTGCTACAGAGATCAAGGGACTAAGGAACAGTCACGAGGAGCTGAAAAACGCTTTAAACGAAATGCATAACAAAATGGAAACCACCACGGCTCGGATTGAAGAGGCAGAGGAGAGAATAGGTGAACTAGAAGATAAAGTTATGGAAAAAGAGGAAGCTGAGAAAAAGAGAGATAAAAAAATCCAGGAGTATGAGGGGAAAATTAGAGAACTAAGTGATACACTAAGAAGAAATAATCTACGCATAATTGGTATCCCAGAGGAGGAAGAGAGAGGGAAAGGTGCTGAAGGGGTACTTGAAGAAATCATAGCTGAGAACTTCCCTGAAGTGGGGAAGGAAAAAGGCATTGAAATCCAAGAGGCACAGAGAACTCCCTTCAGACGTAACTTGAATCGATCTTCTGCACGACATATCATAGTGAAACTGGCAAAATACAAGGATAAAGAGAAAATTCTGAAAGCAGCAAGGGGTAAACGTGCCCTCACATATAAAGGGAGACCTATAAGACTCGTGACTGATCTCTCTTTTGAAACTTGGCAGGCCAGAAAGAGTTGGCACGAGATTTTCAGTGTGCTAGACAGAAAAAATATGCAGCCGAGAATCCTTTATCCAGCAAGTCTGTCATTTAGAATAGAAGGAGAGATAAAGGTCTTCCCAAACAAACAAAAACTGAAGGAATTTGTCACCACTAAACCAGCCCTCCAAGAGATCCTAAGGGGGACCCTGTGAGACAAAGTACCAGAGACATCACTACAAGCATAAAACATACAGACATCACAATGACTCTAAACCCGTATCTTTCTATAATAACACTGAATGTAAATGGATTAAATGCGCCAACCAAAAGACATAGGGTATCAGAATGGATAAAAAAACAAGACCCATCTATTTGCTGTCTACAAGAGACTCATTTTAGACCTGAGGACACCTTGAGATTGAGAGTGAGGGGATGGAGAACTATTTATCATGCTACTGGAAGCCAAAAGAAAGCTGGAGTAGCCATACTTATATCAGACAAACTAGACTTTAAATTAAAGGCTGTAACAAAGATGAAGAAGGACATTATAAAATAGTGACAGGGTCTATCCATCAGGAAGAGCTAACAATTATAAATGTCTATGCGCCGAATACCAGAGCGCCCAAATATATAAAACAATTACTCATAAACATAAGCAACCTTATTGAGAAGAATGTGGTCATTGCAGGGGACTTTAACACCCCACTTACAGAAATGGATAGATCATCTAGACACATGGTCAATAAAGAAACAAGGGCCCTGAATGAGACGTTGGATCAGATGGACTTGACAGATATATTTAGAACTCTGCATCCCAAAGCAACAGAATAGACTTTCTTCTCGAGTGCACATGGAACATTCTCCAAGATAGATCACATACTGGGTCACAAAACAGCCCTTCATAAGTTTACAAGAATTGAAATCATACCATGCATACTTTCAGACCACAATGCTGTGAAGCTTGAAATCAACCACAGAAAAAAGTCTGGAAAACCTCCAAAAGCATGGAGGTTAAAGAACACCCTACTAACGAATGAGTGGGTCAACCAGGCAATTAGAGAAGAAATTAAAAAATATATGGAAACAAACGAAAATGAAAATACAACAATCCAAACGCTTTGGGACGCAGCGAAGGCAGTCCTGAGAGGAAAATACATTGCAATCCAGGCCTATCTCAAGAAACAAGAAAAATCCCAAATACAAAATCTAACAGCACACCTAAAGGAAATAGAAGCAGAACAGCAAAGGCAGCCTAAACCCAGCAGAAGAAGAGAAATAATAAAGATCAGAGCAGAAATAAACAATATAGAATCTAAAAAAACTGTAGAGCAGATCAACGAAACCAAGAGTTGGTTTTTTGAAAAAATAAACAAAATTGACAAACCTCTAGCCAGGCTTCTCAAAAAGAAAAGGGAGATGACCCAAATAGATAAAATCATGAATGAAAATGGAATGATTACAACCAATCCCTCAGAGATACAAACAATCATCAGGGAATACTATGAAAAATTATATGCCAACAAATTGGACAACCTGGAAGAAATGGACAAATTCCTGAACACCCACACTCTTCCAAAACTCAATCAGGAGGAAATAGAAAGCTTGAACAGACCCATCACCAGCGAAGAAATTGAATCGGTTATCAAAAATCTCCCAACAAATAAGAGTCCAGGACCAGATGGCTTCCCAGGGGAGTTCTACCAGACGTTTAAAGCAGAGATAAAACCTATCCTTCTCAAGCTATTCCAAGAAATAGAAAGGGAAGGAAAACTTCCAGACTCATTCTATGAAGCCAGTATTACTTTGATTCCTAAACCAGACAGAGACCCAGTAAAAAAAGAGAACTACAGGCCAATATCCCTGATGAATATGGATGCAAAAATTCTCAATAAGATACTAGCAAATCGAATTCAACGGCATATAAAAAGAATTATTCACCATGATCAAGTGGGATTCATTCCTGGGATGCAGGGCTGGTTCAACATTCGCAAATCAATCAACGTGATACATCACATTAACAAAAAAAAAGAGAAAAACCATATGATCCTGTCAATCGATGCAGAAAA
>NW_024412400.1:58773297-58882936 GCF_014898765.1 Herpailurus yagouaroundi
TATCACATTAACAAAAAAAAAGAGAAAAACCATATGATCCTGTCAATCGATGCAGAAAAGGCCTTTGACAAAATCCAGCACCCTTTCTTTTTTTTTTTTTTATTTTTCAACGTTTTTTTTTTATTTTTAGGACAGAGAGAGACAGAGCATGAACGGGGGAGGGGCAGAGAGAGAGGGAGACACAGAATCGGAAACAGGCTCCAGGCTCCGAGCCATCAACCCAGAGCCCGACGCGGGGCTTGAACTCACGGACCGCGAGATCGTGACGTGGCTGAAGTCGGACACTTAACCGACTGCACCACCCAGGCGCCCCCCAGCACCCTTTCTTAATAAAAACCCTTGAGAAAGTCGGGATAGAAGGAACATACTTAAAGATCATAAAAGCCATTTATGAAAAGCCCACAGCTAACATCATCCTCAACGGGGAAAAACTGAGAGCTTTTTCCCTGAGATCAGGAACACGACAGGGATGCCCACTCTCACCGCTGTTGTTTAACATAGTGCTGGAAGTTCTAGCATCAGCAATCAGACAACAAAAGGAAATCAAAGGCATCCAAATTGGCAAAGATGAAGTCAAGCTTTCGCTTTTTGCAGATGACATCATATTATACATGGAAAATCCGATAGACTCCACCAAAAGTCTGCTAGAACTGATACATGAATTCAGCAAAGTTGCAGGATACAAAATCAATGTACAGAAATCAGTTGCATTCTTATACACTAACAATGAAGCAACAGAAAGACAAGTAAAGAAACTGATCCCATTCACAATTGCACCAAGAAGCATAAAATACCTAGGAATAAATCCAACCAAAGATGTAAAGGATCTGTATGCTGAAAACTATAGAAAGCTTATGAAGGTAATTGAAGAAGATATAAAGAAATGGAAAGACAGTCCCTGCTCATGGATTGGAAGAATAAATATTGTCAAAATGTCAATACTACCCAAAGCTATCTACACATTCAATGCAATCCCAATCAAAATTGCACCAGCATTCTTCTCGAAACTAGAACAAGCAATCCTAAAATTCATATGGAACCACAAAAGGCCCCGAATAGCCAAAGTAATTTTGAAGAAGAAGACCAAAACAGGAGGCATCACAATCCCAGGCTTTAGCCTCTACTACAAAGCTGTCATCATCAAGACAGCATGGTATTGGCACAAAAACAGACACATAGACCAATGGAATAGAATAGAAACCCCAGAACTAGACCCACAAACGTATGGCCAACTCATCTTTGACAAAGCAGGAAAGAACATCCAATGGAAAAAAGACAGTCTCTTTAACAAATGGTGCTGGGAGAACTGGACAGCAACATGCAGAAGGTTGAAACTAGACCACTTTCTCACACCATTCACAAAAATAAACTCAAAATGGATCAAGGACCTGAATGTGAGACAGGAAACCATCAAAACCCTAGAGGAGAAAGCAGGAAAAGACCTCTCTGACCTCAGCCGTAGCAATCTCTTACTCGACACATCCCCAAAGGCAAGGGAATTAAAAGCAAAAGTGAATTACTGGGACCTTATGAAGATAAAAAGCTTCTGCACAGCAAAGGAAACAACCAACAAAACTAAAAGGCAACCAACGGAATGGGAAAAGATATTTGCAAATGACATATCGGACAAAGGGCTAGTATCCAAAATCTATAAACAGCTCACCAAACTCCACACCCGAAAAGCAAATAACCCAGTGAAGAAATGGGCAGAAAACATGAATAGACACTTCTCTAAAGAAGACATCCGGATGGCCAACAGGCACATGAAAAGATGTTCAGCGTCACTCCTTATCAGGGAAATACAAATCAAAACCACACTCAGGTATCACCTCACGCCAGTCAGAGTGGCCAAAATGAACAAATCAGGAGACTCTAGATGCTGGCGAGGATGTGGAGAAACGGGAACCCTCTTGCACTGTTGGTGGGAATGCAAATTGGTGCAGCCGCTCTGGAAAGCAGTGTGGAGGTTCCTCAGAAAATTAAAAATAGACCTACCCTATGACCCAGCAATAGCACTGCTAGGAATTTATCCAAGGGACACAGGAGTACTGATGCATAGGGGCACTTGTACCCCAATGTTCATAGCAGCACTCTCAACAATAGCCAAATTATGGAAAGAGCCTAAATGTCCATCAACTGATGAATGGATAAAGAAATTGTGGTTTATATACACAATGGAATACTATGTGGCAATGAGAAAAAATGAAATATGGCCTTTTGTAGCAACGTGGATGGAACTGGAGAGTGTGATGCTAAGTGAAATAAGCCATACAGAGAAAGACAGATACCATATGTTTCACTCTTATGTGGATCTTGAGAAACTTAACAGGAACCCATGGGGGAGGGGAAGGAAAAAAAAAAAAAAAGAGGTTAGAGTGGGAGAGAGCCAAAGCATAAGAGACTGTTGAGAACTGAGAACAAACTGAGGGTTGATGGGGGGTGGGAGGGAGGGGAGGGTGGGTGATGGGTATTGAGGAGGGCACCTTTTGGGATGAGCACTGGGTGTTGTATGGAAACCAATTTGACAATAAATTTCATATATAAATAAAAAAAAATTAAAAAAAAAAGAAGGCTCAAGAAAAAATATATATATATAGAGAGAGGCTGTATAAAAAAACATTTAAATATTTGAAAACATATTAAGTAATGATTTAAGTGTGAGATCAATTTCCCTTTTAAATATGCAATAATTTCATTGTAATATATGAGCTAAATTTAATAAAAATAATGATTTAATATTTAAAAAAAATAAAAAAAATAAACTAAGTCTACATAAAAATAGCCCCATTTTTCAAAGAATTCTAAAAATAATTCACTGAATTTTAAGTCTGTCACTGAATTTTAAGTTTACTAGAACTATGTATTAAATTGTTGAGCTTTTTTATGGAAAAATTCTGCTTATTAGATTTTAAGAATGAAATCATAATAACAACACGATCACAACAATATATATATTTGTTCAGAGAAAGTGGAAGTGATCTTTGATTTTTAAAGATACTGACTGGGTACATTTATTTTGAAATTACTGCTTCAGTCTTTATTAAACCAAATGCATTATTCTCTTATTTCTCAAGTATTAGGAAATTATCTCAAGAATGTTGCAAAAAAGATAATTCAAGTATATTATATGTCTATATACAAACACCTATTTTTCAATGAAAAATATGCTCATATTGTTTTCCAAAGTGATTTTAATATTTAAAATTAAAATTCAAAAACATTAGCTTGGCATTTAAATTATAAATCTAGGAAATGATGACACTAATTTTAAATTTGACAAAAAAATAAAATGTTTTCAGTTAAATAAGAATACTTTGTTTTATTGTACATTCATTCTATCATAATAATCTGAAGAAAATGAAAGAATTAAGGAAACAATTTTATCAGTAGGATTTGATAGTTATTCAAGTAAAAGCTGGAAGCAGAATAACCATTGCTTATACATCATATAAATTAATTCAGTGATGTTTAGTGAGCTTTGAAATCATACTGATTATATTGCATTTTGTTTTGTTTTTTAAGCTCAGTCAAATGCTTATGTATTAGGAGGAGAACAACTCCACCCCTCTCAGATGTTCCTCCCCTTCCCTGCCCTCCCTCTCTTTGGAGTTGAATCAGGTACTGTATTTGTGTTCAATGGATATAGGAAATGAAGTATCCTCTTTCTACAGCACAGTCAGATTCTCTTTCACTATTCCTAAAGTATCAGTTATACTGTAACTGTGCTCCAATGGACTCAAATTATTTCATTAGCAGAAACAAAAACCCAAACATTTTAACTTAACTAATACAACTGAAATTGGAGCTGGAATTAAAAACAAAACCAAGGGGCGCCTGGGTGGTGCAGTCGGTTAAGCGTCGACTTCAGCCAGGTCACGATCTCGTGGTCCGTGAATTCGAGCCCCGCGTCAGGCTCTGGGCTGATGGCTCAGCGCCTGGAGCCTGTTTCCGATTCTGTGTCTCCCTCTCTCTCTGCCCCTCCCCCGTTCATGCTCTGTCTCTCTCTGTCCCAAAAATAAATAAACGTTTGAAAAAAAAATTATAAAAAAAATAAAAATAAATAAATAAAAACAAAACCGAGAATGGAGTGCAAATTTTTTTGTTATTCCTATAGGCTGCTAGGTATTATTGTGACCTCACTAATTTTGTGTCCAATAACTAAAGCCTCTCCATTTTCATTCTATTCTTAAGAATCCTGAAGAGTATGCTAACTCTAACTCAGTTCCATGTTGTCAGCTAAAAACATAATCTTCCACTTTGTATTCTCCACAACATACCTGATATACTGATGGTGCAAAATATACACTTAACTAAGTAATTGATTAAATAATCACTGAATAAATAATGAGCACTTCATGAAAGTAGAGTTATTGTGTAACTCAAGAGACAAAGACATGTATGTCCCTAAGACATCCATTATCTCCTTCTAAAATTCTGTGCAGTTGTAATAACTTTGAACAAAATCTCTGATGTTCCTCTGTATTCAAGTTTATTAGACTTCTTTTTTCCCCTGGAACATAGAATTCTGGGGTCACCAAGTAGTTTCACTCACCAAATATGGTTGCAGTTTCCACAACAAAAGACACTAAATCATTCTATATGGTAAACCCAGAAATAAGTAATCAATAGCTACAGATACAAAACTTCATCCAAAGAAATTTTCAAACGTTAGCATTTCCCTTTAATAGCTTTACCAATAATCTAGGATTTTGGTTGTTGCTGTTGTTGTTTATCTTGAAATAAAACATTTAACCTATTTCAATTTTGATTTGTTTTATTCCATAATTTACTAAAAAGAAAGTTTCTAGGGGTGCCTGGGTGGCTCAGTTGATTGAGCGTCCAACTGTTGATTTCAACTCAGGTCATGATCTCACGGTTCCTGAGTTTGAGTCCCACGTAGGGCTGGCTCTGTGCTGATGGGGCAGAGCTTACTTGGATCCTCTCTCTCCCTCTCTCCTTGCCCCTCCACCACTCGCATGCACATGCACATGCATACATGCACTCTCACTCTGTCTCTAGCAAAATAAATAAATATGTTTTTTTTAAAAAAAGCTTTTTTTGGGGGGCGCCGGGGTGGCTCAGTCGGTTGAGTGTCCGACTTCGGCTCAGGTCATGATCTCGCGGTCCGTGAGTTCGAGCCCCTCGTCGGGCTCTGTGCTGACAGCTCGGAGCCTGGAGCCTGTTTCAGATTCTGTGTCTCCTTCTCTCTCTGACCCTCCCCCATTCATGCTCTGTCTCTCTCTGTCCCAAAAATAAATAAGCTTAAAAAAAATTAAAAAAAAAAAGTTTTTTTTTAAAAAAGAAAGTTTCTAAGGGTTAGTGATATGTTATGTATCCATAGTGCTGCAATCGCTTGAATACTGTAGACTGTAATAAATGTTTTTAAAATTGCACTACTTACCTCCAAATCTTGCTGTTTTCAAACATAAATTGTTAGTCATAAAAATATGGCATCTTACTGATAGAAATGGAATTTATTCTATAAAGTGTATCACTGAAGAAGAAAACTGGCAATTTGCAGTTTTTACTTAAGATTCTTTTCTAACCCAGGAACATGACAGGTATGAATTTATACATTCTAGAAAAATATTATAAAATTTTTAAATTTCATGTTCAAATGATTACAAAATTTACCTTGTCAACTTTATAATTATTTTATATATTTTATTTATTTATTATAATAATAATTATTTATAGAAAAATAATTCTATGCTAATTGTCTAAAATTAGTGATTTAAAATAGCTACTTACAATCCAAAGTCCATCATATTTCACTTCTTGATGGAAAATGCTGCATTCATCTGCCCACCAATCTATGCAGTTTGGATTAGTAAAATCAGGGTATACTGTTAATCCTGGCCACACCTAAAAGAATAGATCATTCATATATATACATATATAAAAGGAAAAATAAATAAATGATAACTCAAGGTTATTGAGTAGATAAGAATAGTAAAAAAGCATTAAAGTTATAATATTGTACTTCTTAAGGTTTATGTGATCTATGCACCATTTATATGTATAATAATCTTAGACCTATTTTAAAATGTTTTAAAAAATAAAATAAAATGCATATAATGAGAGTAAAGTAGAGAGAGAGAGCATAAGGCATTTAGGAAGGCAAAAATATAAGAACATGGGATGAAACTGCTATTTTGCAACTAAATTTATTTCTTAGCATACTAATGGGTTAGGTTAAAAACAAATAAAAACTAGACAATGTATTCATTGTCTGAATAAAAAAAAGGTACACGGTTTAATTTCCAAAAGCATTTGTTTCCAAGAAATTCAAGCAAAAAAACTCCTTGTGTATTTATTATTTATTTAACAAATGAGAATATGACATTTGTTTTGTGCTGGGTAATGTTCTGAGCATTTTTATAATTACTAGCTCATTTAATCTTCACTAGAACTACAGAAGATGGGTATTTTTTTAATCACTGCTTTACAGATGAGTTAGTCACTATAATTAAACCCACTTTACAGATGAAAGAAGTGATAAACAGAGAAACTAAATACATTTTTCAAGATCACACCGCTAATAAGTGGTACAGAAGGAATTCAAACACAGCAATCACATATCTGAGTCCAGGCTATTAGACACTACCCATACTATGCTGTCTTTTTATACTTCTTCAAATTATCTGCTCATTACTTAAAGTAATGACAGACTAGAGAAATTCAGTTTCAGATGAATGAAAAAAAATAATACTGTTTTATATCCAAAAATATGACTATTGGCTATCCAATCTGTTCACAGCAAATGGAGTAGGTTTAACAGGGTATATTCTGTGAGATATTAATAGGAATTATGGGAAGAAATTCAGCTTTTGTTTCTGATGGAGCTCATAATTATTTGAATAAGACTTTCACCAGAAATTTTGATATTGATGAATTCAATAAAAAGTGATGGCTAGTATATCTTCATTACAGTAAATAATGCTATAATACATGTTTTTTATACACTGACATTATCTCTTACTTTATTTCCTTTGACTAAACTACAGAAATGGAATTACCAAGTTAGTGTATCTAGACTTTATAGTTTTTGATATGTCTTAGAAAGCTATCTTCAAAAGAATATGTGTTCTGGTTAAGATTATGCATTTGGGAACTAGTCATTTTCATAACTCTGTTCTTTATTAGCTCTGTGATATTAGGGAAGTTACTATACCTATCTCAAATTCACTTTTTTCACCTATAAAGTAAAAATTCTAATTATAGGTATGTATCTCATTATTTTACTGTGAGGATTAAATATAAATCATAAAATTTAGTATCCAGCACAAAAGTACTCAATTTATAAAAGTATTTATTTTACATCAAAATATCAGAATTTTTGTAATAATCTAATTATAGTTAGTTTTGTTTTAATTGTGTATAGCATTGAAATCTATGTCTTCTTACTAAAACTGTTTTAGAGATAGAAATTTTGAAATATTTCCTCTCTAAAATTTCTTTACACAATTAAAATACCAAGTCCATATTTGAAAGCAAATACACACACACACACACACACACACACACACTTATGAAAACTGTCATTACACAACAGAAAATCTAAGCAACACAACTTTAATGAATATCAGAATTTACCTCGCCAATAATTGCTGTAGTCCCATCTGAATCATTTACCCACACATGTTTTGCATTTCCCCTCTCATAGGTGGCATATGCCATTCCATTGCTTAGCTTATCTATGGAAATTGCGGGATCCTAATAATAGAAAGAAGAAACTATAGAAAATATATTAAGTTACAAATAAGTAAATACTAAAAACATATTAATACATAATGTCATTACCAAGATGATGACATATTTCTGTCCATGGTCGTGCAAATCTTGAACAAATTCAGGGAGGCCTTTAAATGCAACTTTATCATAAGTAAAGTCTTTCTTTGCTTCCATATAGTCAATATCAGTGACCTGTGTATCCTGAAAATTAGTAGAGTATATTTCAATAAATAGTAGTGAAAGGACTCTAATCACTTCAACCTTTAAGCCCAATGCTTTATAAATATAATGATTAAAAGGTAAATGAACTTAGATCTCTTTTATTTTACTAAAAACCATGAAATAGTTTATAAACTAATTTTTCTAATTCTAAAATACAAAAACATTAAGTGATTATTCACATTTTTTTCAGTGATGATCACTGAATAAGTACTATATTTTATATCAGGAATCACTGTATAGAAAACAAAGCCTATATGCTACATAAAATATGTTAAAAAGTATATAGGCAGTAAAAATAATCTATTTTAAAAAACTGAATATGATGTTCACAGTTAAACATTATTCTAGTATAAATAATAATTAGTTCTTAAAATCTCAAGTATACCTGGCCTTGTGTATAGATTTAAAATATACTTTAACATTAAAACACATCTTAATAATCCACATTTATATTATATAGTATAATATCATGTGTAATGCTGACCATCACATTTATTATTATGTGACAATATTTAACTTGGTATGTAATCCCATAAACCCTTCATCCCACTTACAAATGGTATGCCAGCATCCCGATTTCTTTTTACCACTTCTTTCACTACATCAAGTGACTTATAATTCCAGCGACTCAGCTGGAATCCAAGACTCCAATATACTGGCATTGCGGGTCGTCCAACAAGCTTGAAGTAAATGGATATTTGATTAATTTCAATAAAGAACATTAAAATTATTATTAATATGCTTATTATTCTAATATCTCTGATATTTATTTAACTTAAATTACATATTTTGAACAAAGAATTAGTGTTACCTGCATTCTAAAATGCGTTCTGGATTTTATGTTAGAATTTTATTATAAATTAGTGTGTCGTCACAACAAGAGGACATGACTTTGGAAATACGTGGAAATCCAAGTGTAAGTAATAGTAAATAGTTTTAACTGAAACTGAGTGTTAAGTTATAGTACAGTATAGTATAGTATAATAACCTTTTTGGCATAATGATTTTTTTTTAATTTTGGCATACACATACACACACATTCCATGATTTCTCTATCATATATGCATAAAAAGCTACAATGTAACAATTTTTAAGTTACTTATATTGGGTTATATATTCTATTCAATTTAAACATTAAATTTATTTTAAAAATAAAATAGTATAAAAATTGAAAAAGTTAGCATTTTTCATCTCATGTCACAAACATCTTATGTTTCACTACATTTCATTATAGATTTGGACATATAATTGAAATTTCTTTGTGTGTGTAGTATACACATGTAACATAATTTTTCATAAAAGTATGTAAAATATTATTATATGTTATATTAGCTCACATACTATTTATATTACACTCTATACAGAAACATTGTTTTTAAAACTATTCACCAGTCAAATGAATTGCTTTATATTTTAACATATTGAGACCGTAAAAAAAATTGTTTTTCTTCAAACAATAAAGTTTCTTTTGCCTACTCTCTACATAGCTTGTACCTCATTTAAATGCACTGATTAACTATATTACATTCTACACAACTATTGTATCTTATTGCTTAAATACACGCCTTTGGAAGACTGCCCATAAAATGATTTAAAGCAAGTGCACTACTATACTAAATGTATGCTGCATTCATACGCCATGCATAACTCAGACTCAATTCCTGCTGACCACAGACTGTACTCAGCATGTAACAGACAACAATCCTAGCTGGTATTTCACAAATCCAATGTCAAATTCTTTTTAAAAAATGTGCTATCCACAGTTTTGGTGGTGTGGTAACCATATGCAAAGTTGTATAAAGGCCAGCCTAACATTGTAATTATAATTTAGTATTATAGATTGTAAATTTTGTATCCTTTTCTGAAGTTCATATTTATCAATAGCAATTTGGGAATTGTTAGACACTGTAAATTATTTAATTGTGTAAAACTCTACCTACTCTCATATCAGACATTTGGATCCTAATTAAAGAAAAGTTTTTGATAGTAATTACTTCTCCTTTAAGATCATTTTAGCAAATGGGAAATGTATATCAAAATACAAATCAATAAAACAAAATTTTAAAAAGACATAATCTATAAATCTTAGGCCAATAAAAACAATTTATTTTTCCATACTAACACCAAGAATTATGTACCAACAGTCACAGGAGAACAACTATATAAAAGAATTATATAAAAGAAATACAGAATTATATTTTAGAAGTAGACTCAGGGTACCCCTGGATTCCTTGTCTCTCTAAGACACACCTTGGACTTAGGTACATGAAGACATTATTTAATAGGGAAGCAAGAGTTGCTTGGACAGATGACCTAAGACTTCACACTATGTTTCAAAATCTTCTGTTCTAAGCCTGAACATCAGAGACAATTTTCCTGGAGTTTACCTACTATGCATTAACAGCAAGTTTTACTAGTCTTCCTTATAACTCATTTGCCTCTAGGATTTTTATCAAAGGGGTGTATGACCTACACACCCTTGCATATCCTCAGCCTTGAGTAGAAAATACTTTCCTCGGCTTTATCCTACCAAAGTAGGTCATGAATAAGTAAAGATTTATTTATTTATTTATTTATTTATTTTTTAATTTTTTTTTTTCCAACGTTTATTTATTTTTGGGACAGAGAGAGACAGAGCATGAACGGGCGAGGGGCAGAGAGAGAGGGAGACACAGAATCGGAAACAGGCTCCAGGCTCTGAGCCATCAGCCCAGAGCCCGACGCGGGGCTCGAACTCACGGACCGCGAGATCGTGACCTGGCTGAAGTCGGACGCTTAACCGACTGAGCCACCCAGGCGCCCCAAGTAAAGATTTAATATGCAACATTTCAAAAAAATCCTACTCCTGAATTCAGCTGCCTAGAACCAATAAATAATTTGATATAAGAAATATAGACATATAAATATACATGGTCATCATTGTATAGGAAAGACAAAAACAAAAACCACTACTCATACCTGAAAATGGTAAGATTTAAAAATATATTTAGCTAAGAGGCCCAGATATCTTAAATAAAATTAGACATGATGGTTGAAAGAAAAGTATAGTAGAAATTAATTTATTAAAATAGATGTAAAACATACCTCTTGATACTGTTGAACTACTTGTTCTGGTGTATCTCCTAGAAAGATGTAAAAGTCCAGAATTCCGCCAATAACTCTGTAAGTTACTATTGGAGTAGGCTGGATGAAAATTTCTACAAATTAAATTGGAGAAACATATATAACTAGTAAAAATATACACAGTGATAAAATAACCGCAGTGTCTATTTTAAGTACTTCATATTAACCATACATTTTTGCACTGTTTTTAAATAACTAAGGTAAAATAAGATACTAAAGATAGGAAGAATATACGAGAAAAGTAGAACGCCACCATCTATGAGGTTTATGATAGGAAATCACAGCTGTTTCCTTCTACAGATGTTGGCAGAATCTCTCCCTGGAAACTGCATAGCCAGGTAATCAGTCCTTTTATAAAAACAATTTGTTTTCTGAAATTGCATTTCAATTAGTTGTGTTAATTGAAGATTCTCTAAAAGATCATATTCTGACATTAATTTTTAAGAAAAAACTACAGAATTTTTTTTCTCTACATAGACAATAATTGCCTGGATAACCATTTTAATATACTGTTCTCGCTGGGACACTGTTGAATTTTGGAACTTTTTATTATCATTAATTCATATGTTATACATTGGTATTACACTCACAACATTTAAAAAAAACATTCTGCATTACTTGAATTATGATAAACTATCTTAACAAGTGAGGCTGTGGGAATGGGAATATTCCTTTCCATGGATGTGTTTCACTATTGCTGTGAAAGCTCTGAAGAAAGTGCCTGACTATAATAACATAGTATACTCTCCGTAAAATAGACACACTTATAAGTAAAATTCCATTGTCTTACTCACTACAAACTCTGCTTGTAATAATTTCATATACTAAATCATTACCAATAGAGTTTACTCTGACATACATTATCTATGATTGGAATAAAGAGAACAGTTCAAACATTTCAAGTTATATCTCATTTAAATATATTACCAGATAAATTACTCTTACCCATTGCATTGCTGTTCATTAAGAAAACACCAAATGACTTTCCAGAAGTATCTTCAATGCACATGAAGAATGTCTGATGACCATATAAATTATTATTATTCTGTAAGGCAAAAATTTGAACATTAATTTTAAAGTATATTTAAAGTAAAAAAGATTATATATTTAACATGGCCTTTATATATTCCAATTAGTTTCTGTAATTTACTCCTCATACTTCTATACTAATTACTATACATACCATATGAAACACTGTGGCAAAAAATTAACCTATTTTGCTTATTAATATGTTACTATATAAAATATGTAACATAATATATTCATTATACTATGACTAGATTACTTAACTTTCCTTTATGTTTTATCTGATTGAGTTTTAATTAGCCATTCATGTTAAGAAAATGGCACTTTTATTCATTATGGCCCATGTTATGTCCAAGGCAGGACAGGGAATTCCAAGATGACGTCCAACCTTATAGAACTTCCCCACTACATTTGCTATAAACCAAGGAGTACATGAAATAGCTGAGAACAATTGGGAATACACTTATAAGGCAAAAGAAAAAAGAATTCCTGGCTGATAGGATATGGAAGTTCCAAGAAAAGAATGAATGGAAAATAGCCTGGTGTTTATTAGGTGTTCATTACAGATAGTGATGCTATAAAAACAGACCGGTAGAATCTTTATTAGTAGTAGTTCTGTACCAAATGAGGCTCTTTAAAGCAACCACCATTTATTCATTTTTGGGAATGAAATAGCACTGGCATTTTAAAAGTCACTAACAATTGACTCAAAGCAACCATGAATCAATTAAAAATATTAATTTTTTTATGTTTATTTAATTTTTGAGAGAGAGAGAGAGAGAGAGAGAGAGAGAGAGGTGGGAGTGAGGGGCAGAGAGAGAAGGAGACACAAAATCTGAAGTAGGCTCCAGGCTCTGAGCTATCAGCACAGAGCCTGATGAGGGGCTTGAACACACAAGCCATGAAATCACGACCTCAGCCGAAGTCAAATGCTTAAATGACTGAGTCACCCAGGCACCCCTAAAAATAATTTTTTAATAATATGGTCTTTGCTCTAAAGAATCTCATTTTAGAATTATATACAAATATATACACAAAGACTAACCTGTAGTGACTGTCATACTAAAATATGAACAAAAGGTTAGAAATAAAGACTAATTCTGCACGGGGGAGTTTGGGAGAAGTTCTTATGGGATTAAAGTTCAAATTATCTCTCAGTGACTTATTGTACAAATGATAAGACCTCAAGTTGCAGTATTTAAAAAGGGAACAAACCCTCTGTGCAAATATATAAACTTATATAAGATTATCATATGTTATGGAAGGGGAAGATGCAGACATAGATGTACAATATGATGTCCAATAAATAGGCAGACACCATATCATACAAAGTGATAGAGAACACAGTAAGTGTTAGAATTATTCTAGCTCAGTGACTAGCCATGTATTGGTTTAAGCATAAGAATGACTGAAAAGGGAATGATAGAATACAAAAATCAAATCAAAAGAAAATATTCATAAAATAGATATACCTATTTGAACTAAAATCTGTTGGTTACTTTTTGAGTTAATTTGAGACTACTACAAATCATCACCCCTGAAGTAAACAAGCTCCTGTATTAGGTATCACTGACATACAATAAATGATGGCTTCAAATAGGGTAACATTATCACCTGCTCCAATATAATGATTTTATTTACATAAAAAAAAAAAAAAGAGTTCCTTACGTCACCGGGAAGCTGATCCCGGGTAAAAATTGGCCATGTTTTCCAGTTTAAATCGTGACGAAATCTCTTATGAATATGTTCCCCAATGCCATAAATATATTCACTGGAAAGTCTGGTTGAAATCTGTAAATACTGGTCAGAGTACACCAAAGGACCAATGCTGGTGTCAAACCTGTACAATAAAATAAATATGATCTAGAAACAAATAAAATGTTCTACCAAATAAGGATCTATGTTACCATGCTGAATATTTCACTTTAAATATGTCAATCTTTAGCTGTGATCACTTCTTAGGAATATATGAATTATACCATAAACAGAATTTGTTAATTCCATCAACACAATTTGCTTCATCACCACCAATATGATTCTCCATATACATCCTCTCCTTTAATCATCACAAACTTGAAGTGTAACTACCAGTATCAGTTCCATTCTACAAATAACACAAATTGGGAAAATTATGTCCTGTGTTCTAAGGTGACAAACTTGTAACTAGCAAAGCCAGATTTCAAACCCAGTTCTGCCTTGCTCCAGAGACACTATTTTAAAATATAGTACTAAACTAGCTTTCACACCTCTAACACATATATTAAAGTTAGGTTCAAAATAATTTTTCCAAAATTAAGAAGATTGTATGTTTGATTCATATCAAATATATCCTACAAGAAATGTTAAATGCATTTAATACTTTTGTGACAATTAACAATCATTGTGTCAATTGCAAATCATTAAAATATATTTAAGGAAAGTAACTGCTGAGATTTAATCTTGACAATTGCTCAGTTAACCTTTTTAATTTAATGTTTATTTTATTTTTGTGTGTGAGAGAGAGAGAGAGAGAGAGGGTGAGGGGCAGAGACAAAGAGGAAGACAGAGGATCCAAAGCAGGCTCTGCACTGACAGCAGAAAGCCCGATGTGGTGCTCGAACTCACGAACTGTGAGATGGTGACCTGAGGCAAAGTCAGAGCTTAACTGAGCCACCCAGGCACCCTGCTCAATTAACCTTCTTAGAGATGTGAGGTATCTCAAAAATTGCTAAATCCCTTGCTGCAAATATCCCCCCAAATTCATTCATAATGAAAGCATTCAGGCAATATTTAATTAAGTATATACATTTTCATACACATTATTTCACACATATGTATTTTTTCATATATATATATATATATATATATATATATATATATATATATGAAGTCCTTTAATATGACTATGGGAATTAGCCCCCTTCTGAATAACTATTTGATTCTACAAATTGGCAACAGAATATGATAAACAATGGGGAAAGGACAAAACAGGAGTTCTAGCTATGCAAAAATACAGGGAAAGCTAAAATGCTTTTTGGTGATGCTCTTTATCTTCATCTTTGATTGGCCCTAGTTTGTACATTTTCATTCACCTTTGTAACTTTCATCCACAGGAAATAAAACTGCTTTACATTATAGTCTTTACAAGGATGCACATCCACCCATTTGGGAGGAAATTTATTCTTTCTGAAAATGCCTTAAAATTAAACTTTTCCTAATTCTATAACAGAATACAATTGACTGGTTATTTAACCTTAGAGAAATGTAAAATAAGATACTTACAAAATTCTATTATTGCTTTTTCTAATAACTTTGATGCTAAATGGATTTTCTACAACCTGCACGTCATACAATGTGTTAGAAGCTGTGGTACCAGTAAATTCTTTTACAAACTGATGAGGAACTTCATACCTTCTATTATTTGGATCAGTTATCTGTAAAGATTAAACAATTAGCATCATTTGATTCAAAACCATTATTTCATCTTCCAATTCAAAATTAAGTATCAAATGCAAGTTTTGAATAAAAAATACTAAATTTAGTAACTTAATAGAGGAACTATTAATCTGGCCATAAACTTAATTCTAACGTTGTTGTATGGTTATGCACAAATTGTATACATTGTTAAGGAATATAGAATTGGTCATAAAAGTACCGTATATAATAAAAATATTTTTGGCTGTTAAAAATATATATTAATTATATAATATTAATATATTAATATATATTAATGATAGTATTACTAAATATTGATTCTTGAATACTGTATATTTGTGAATTTAATTATTCTTATTGCTTTTTAGTATTCATCTCCTTAGAAATCCCATGAAGAATTTTATATTTGGTTAAAAAAAATACTTAATTCTTGTGAAATTGCTGAAAAAGTAGTGTACAAAGAATATGGTGTTGTTTTCATTTCCAAATCCAAAAGATCCAAAATTCAAGTAAACTACTCACTTACAAAATAATAGGAATTAGTTTCTTTAAAATCATGAATAATAGGGATACCTGTAAAAAGAACTAGTAAGTATAAGTCACATGTATACACCACAATTAACATGTTTCTCAAATTAAATTTTAAACTAATCCTTCATCATAGTCTATGGTTGAAGTAATAAAAACTGCTAAAGTTTATTGAGTGTTTACTCTTCTCAAGACACTGTATCCAATATTTTATATTTTTTATTTTATTTATTTATTTATTTATTTATTTATTTTTATATATGAAATTTATTGTCAAATTGGTTTCCATACAACACCCAGTGTTCATCCCAAAAGGTGCCCTCCTCAATACCCATCACCCACCCTCTCCTCCCTCCCACCCCCCATCAACCCTTAGTTTGTTCTCAGTTCTCAACAGTCTCTTATGCTTTTGTATCCAATATTTTAAATTGACTGTATTATGAAATTTTTCAAAAAGGACTGCCAGAGAAACTATTCTTATGATACATTTCAGTAAACAGGCTCAGAGAACTGAAATAACTAGTCCAATTAGTCCTTTGCTTTGGAATAAGTATTTCTTAAGAGAGAAAATGTCTTGGTAAGATGAAGAATGTGCTCATAACTTCCTTTTATGATTAATTCCTCTTTATAAATATCAAAAAACAAACCTTAAATCGGAAACGATTGGGTGTCTGATTTTGAGTTGTGATAAGAACACTAGTAATGTCATTTCCAAAGAGCGTAGGTGAAGGTTTCCTGTTTAATTTGGCTTCAAGCCCTTAAAGGAAGAAAAGAAGTTGGTGCGAGTGATTTTATTTATAAAGAGTAATAATTATTAAATATTTTTAATATTTTTATAATTATATTTCCTTTATTACAAATAATGACTTCTTTTATTATTTGGAAGATACAATCTTGCAAAAATAAAATCCTTGATCTAACATATTTTAACATTCTTGCATACAAATTTCCCACTTGATTCTATTTAAGATATTTTCCCAAAGAAAAATTTAAAATATATTTTTTGTTTTCCAATTAAAATATATTATATTGGATCACCATGATGGAACATTTCTCACCAATACTTGTTGTTATCATTCTCTCAACATTATAGCCATGATTATCTGCGAAGAAGCACCAAGGAATAAGAGAGTCATTCCATGGCTTCCAGCAGCAGCCTCTTTCTGAGCAAACTGCCTGTTAAAACATTTATAAAAGGAATCATATCATATGATTAGTACTGTTATCATGTGTTAATACCTAGTTTTTAAACATCCATTCCAATAAATGTTTGAATTAAATGCCTGGAAAACAAGCTTATTTCTTCAAGAATACCGTGTGTTAAAAGAGCATGTATTCTCAGGGCACCTGGGTGGCTCACTTGGTTAAGCATCAGATTTCAGCTCAGATCATGATCCCACAGTTCTAAGGTCAAGCCCCGCGTTGGGCTCTGTGCTGGCAGCTCAGAGCCTGAACCCTGTTTCAGATTCTGTGTCTCCCTCTCTCTCTGCCCCTTCCCTGCTCATCATGTTCTGTCTCTGTCTCTCTCTCTCAAAACTAAGTAAACATTAAAAAAATTAAACAAAATCATCTATTCTCTTGTTCCTTTCACTTAGCAGAAATATAAATATTTGATAATGTGAATTAATTACACCCTATCAGAAATTGATACTCTGAGTTGTGATTTATCAAATTTACATATCTGTGCACATTATTGTAAACTTATGTTTTTCTTTATGTCTTTGATTTTAATTTTTTTATTTGAATATACTGCTCAAAGCAATCTACAATTTGAATATAATCTCTATCAAAATACCAACAACATCTTTCACAGAACCAGAACAAATAATACTAAAATTCGGATGGTACCACAAAAGACACCAAGTAGCCAAAGTAATCTTGAGAAAGAACAAAGCTGAAGGTATCACAATCCTAGATTCCAAGATCTACTACTACTAAGCCTATGTTTTTTTAAAAGTCTGCCCTATGAGTAATTATAATGTATTCTGTTGTCACATAGTCAATACAGAAGAACTGAAATATTTTTGACTATCAATTATGTATCAAGCTACAAGTGAGTGTATAAAGATGAAGACATGGCCCTGAATTCAAGCCTACATAACATGTTTAAGGCAGTTATTTCCAGCCACTTGTTAGTTTAATATTTTAAGTAAATAATTAAACTAATTTATGTGCCAGGTTGTAACTAGTTGTAGCCATTATATCCAAAGAATAAAGCAAAACACTGAGCTCCTGAGTAGTTTTATGATCTGTATGGAAAGATTACGTGAAGTGGAAAAAACTATATATGCTTATGTAAAAAGTTGAGGCACATGGTAATTCTGTGTGTTAACATTGGTATAATTAAAAATCTACTTAATATTTAAATTTAATAGTGTTACACACTTTCATAATTTGAGCATCTGTGTGTTTTTTTTCTTGCCTATTTGTCTTGAAAATAGTTTAAAGCTACTCTTTCAGAGGCTGACATATTAACTTATCTCCTACTTTAACATCAAATTAAACTGGCTTCAGATACACATACACATGCACACACACAAGTACAAACATACATACATGTACATTGAAAATGGAAGTACAATTTGACCTGATATTTTAGGGGTTCATTACCTATCAAAATCTAAAGTATGTGTGACTTCTGATCAGGTAATTTTCCCTCTAGTTATAGAACTTATAGAAGTACTCCCAGCAATAGAAAGAGATAATTACACACACAAAAAATTGTCATTTATGGTAATCTTTACAAAAAGCTCTTTAAATGTTGGTACAAAACTGAGAGGTAGAACTAAACATAGAGAAATGGATTTGGGAAGGTGTAAAGCTGTTAAGAAAATATAAATAAGCAAACTATAATCACATTTTGCTAAAACAAAAAAAAATATAGTAAAATGGAGTTACATGAAGTTCTTCCAAACATACTATATTTGGGTCCTAGGGCTGTTCTAATAGGATTGTCTGAATGTACAGAAATTTATTCTCTCACAGTTCTGGAATCTAGAAGTCCTACTTCAAGGTGCTAGCAGAATCATGCTCTGTCCAAGGCTCTAGGAAAGACTGCTTCCTTGTCTAGTCATAGCTTCTGATGGCTCCTGGAAAGTCGGCATTTTTTGATTTGAAGACACCATACTCAAATCTGTACTTCCATCTTCACACTGCCTTCTTCCCTGTGGTTCTCTGTATGTCATCCCCTTCTCTTGAAGGGACACCAGTCATTGGATTTAAGACCCACCCAAATCGCAAGATTTCATTTAGCATATAATTACATCTGCAAAGATCTTATTTCCAAGTAATGTTTATTTTGAGAAAGAGAGGGACAGAGACAGAGAGTGGGAGGAGGGGCAGAGATAGAGAAGAGAGGGAATCCCAAGCAGGCTATGTGCTGTCCATGCAGAGCCTGATGCAGGGCTTGATCCCATGAATCACAAAATCATGAGCTGAGCCAAAATCAAGAGTTGGATGCTTAACTGACTGAGCCACTAGGCTCAAATAAAGTCATATTATAAGGCTCCAAGTAGACATGAATTTGTAGAGGACACATCATTCATACCACTACATATACACAGCAAAATACTAGTTCAAAACTGTATATCCTCATTATTTTAAAAAAGCTTTTTTAATGTTTATTTATTTTTGAGAGAGACAGAGACAGAATGTGAGTGGGTTAGGGGCAGAGAGAGAGGGAGACACAGAATCCGAAGCAGGCTCCAGGCCCCGAGCTGTCAGCACAGAGCCCGACGCGGGGCTTGAACTCACGAGCTGTGAGATCATGACCTGAGCTGAAGTCGGACACTCAACCGACTGGGCCATCCAGGCGCCCCAATCCTCATTGTTTTTAAAATATGGATAATTTTTGTTTATCTTTAGAGATTTTGATAATTATTATTTATGTTTAGTCATTCTGCCTATTTTTCAAGATTACAGGCATTTCCCCCTATTATTGTAATAGTGTTTAAAAAGCTACTTCTTGTTTTTATTTAAATTCCAGTTAGGCTTAATAATCTATATATAATTAATTTTATGATGTGAGCTCAGTTATTCTCAATTAGTCACTTCTGATATCTTTGTAAACTCTTGAGTTAAAAGAACCCCTTCCAGGCGCCTGGGTGGCTCACTTAAAGCGTCCGACTTCGGCTCAGGTCACGATCTCATGGTTCATGAGTTTGAGCCCCAAGTTGGGCTCTGTGCTGACAGCTCAGAGCCTGGAGCCTGCTTCAGATTCTGTGCCCCGTCCCCGCCCTCCCCTGCTTGCACGCTCTGTCTCTCTCAAAAATAAATAAACATTAAAAATTTTTTTTAAAGAACCCCTTCCAGAATTGTTAATGACGTGAAAGTAACTGGATATTTGCAGTATCATTCCTTTTGCTCAGGAGAAACAGATGAGGCAAGAACACAATAGTGAATGATCCCATGAAGACTTGTTCCTGTTTAAGTGAGCTAGCTGCTTAGGACAGCCGCTGGGAAGGAACAGGTGCTCATAATAATGTCTAATATTTGAGTACTTTCAGTGCATTACATGTTTAGTCCCTTCAAGAACTCTATGAGACAGGGGTGCTTGGGTGTCTCAGTCAGTTGAGTGTCCAACTCTCGATTTCAGCTCAGGTCATGATCTCCTGTTTCATAGGACTAAGCCACATGACTGGCTTTGCACTGACAGTGTGGAGCCTGTTTGGGATTCTCTCTCTCCCCTTCTCTGTTCCATCCCTGCTCATTCTCTCTCTCTCTCTCTCTCTCTTCTCAAAACAAATAAACTTGATAAAAAATAAATAAAATCCAGTTAGTTAACATAACGCAGAGTATTAGTTTCAGGTGTACAACATAGTCCACACTTCCATAAAATACCTGGGGCTTATCACAAGTACCCTCCTTAATCCCCATCACCTATTTAAGCCCCCCCCCCCCACACACACCTCCCCTCTTGTAACCAGCAGTTTGTTCTCTATAGTTAAGATTATCTGTTTCTTGGTTTGCCTCTCTCTCTTTTTCCCCTTTGCTCATTTGTTTTGTTTCTCAAATTCCACATAGGAGTGAATTTCAATTTTCTTTTTTCTTAATTGGAAAAAGCAAAAAATTAAAACACATTAAATACCCATCAATAGTCATTAACTTTGGTGGATGAAAATACAATAAATTTGTTTTTTTCTTATTTTTATTATATGTGTGTTAGTATACATATAGAACTACATGTAATAATATTGTTATTATTATAGTTACAGCAATTGATTGTTTTATGGACTGAACTGTGTCCCCCAACAATTCTTAGGTAGGAAGCCTTAATCCCTGACCCCTTATATGACTGTATTTGGAGATAGGGCCTTCAAGGAGGTAATTAAGGTTAAATGAAGACATAAAGCTGGGATGCAAATCTGAAAGGATTGGTGCTCTCATAAAAAGAGGAAGAGATGCCAGAGCATGGTCACATATAAACTCTCTCTCTCCTTCTGTGCATGCACAAAGGAAAGACCAAATGAAGATACAAGAATCCAGCTGTCTACAAAGCAGGATGAGATGTCTCGCTAGAAACCAACGCTGGTAGCATCATGACTTCTAGTCTCCAGAACAGAAAGTAAATGTCTATTATTTAAGCCACTCAGCCTGGCATTTTATTATAGAAGCCCAGGCTGATTAATACATTCTGGGTAGAATTATAGCTGCTGTTAAAATAAGTTCACCTTCTTTTCTTAAATGACAAATACTTGTTAGCTGAAATTTGTTAAATTCGTAAGTTTAATTTGTTTCACATTGAAAACACTCTTTAGCAACCTTACAGGCTGACAGTAAAAACTAATAGTAGCCATCAAAACCTTAAACAATTAGCTTTTAAATATTGTTTCCCTGGAGCACTGGATGTTATATGTAAGTGATGAATCAGCAAAATCTACTCCGGAAACCAATATTACACTGTGTGTTAAGTAACTAGAATTTAACTAAAAACTTAACATATAATAATTAAATAATAAATTATAAGTAAATACAGCCTTCAAACTAAATAAATAAAATAAAATAATTAATGTCATTTCCCTTTAAGATCTTAGCAGCCCCTATTGTCCCTAATAGAATTCCATGTTAAGCTTCAATTGTTCCCTAAGAAGAATACACCTAAAGAGAATATCTGGCCAATTATCTTAGTGTGTCACAGTAAACACTATTTATCCAGCTCTATTATCATTAGGTAAACTATAAAGACTAGCTGTTCTTAATACTGTCCTAAGAAAAATCTCATCCTTTGCTACTTTTCATAGCAAATATTAAAAAATTATGTGGTAACTATGAGGTAGCTTAGGTTAAGGCTAATAGAAAAATTTATAGTTCATTTACTTAATCTGCTTGTGATGAAAAGAGTGAGAGAGGTGAGATTCAGATATGTCTATTACAGATAACATATATTATAGATCTGCATATCTGCATATTACATGCATATAATAGATAAATAATATACTATAGATATGCATATTACATTAACATATATAATATAATAATATATAATATATAATTAATATATATTTACATTATGTGGTATTTACATATTTACATTATGTGGGTATTATATATACCCACATATTTACATTATGTGGGTATTATAGATTACATAGATATTGCAAATTGTGAACACACACACATTCACACACAAACACACACCTTCACTGACCTTTATTCTCATAGGTTATGAAGACTAGGAAGAGTCAACTCAGGGTTACATGAATCCATTAAGTTACCCTTAATTTTCTCCATTTGGGCTTCTCCCAAACTACCAAATAATTAAAAAATAATAATTTTCCAAAATATCATATTACTTTATTTTCCACAGACAATTCTTGTTTTTAATTGTTTTTAATGTTTATTTATTTTTGAGAGCTAGCAAAAGAAAGAGAGAGAGAGAGAGCGCGCGTGCAAATGGGGGAAGGGCAGAGAGAGGAAAACACAGAATCAGAAGCAGGATCCAGGCTCCAAGCTGTCAGTACAGAGCCCGATGCCTGGCTCGAACTCACAAACTGTGAGATCATGATCCGAGCAGCAGTCAGATGCTTAATGGACTGAGCCACCCAGGCACCATTTCCACAGACAATTCTTAATGCCATCATTACAAATACTTTTATGGAGCATTCATTTTCTCTCATATTCTCTCTCTCTCTCTCTCTCTCTCTCATACTCTCAAAGGTTACAATTTTTTTAAGAAGTAGATTTGCAAGAATAGATTTCATAAAGGTTTTTAAAATTAACAATAGGTTGTTAAGCATGAAAAATATTAAGTTGTGAATTTAAATTGAATAGAAGTACAGGAAAGCAAGCTCAGTAATTTCTGTTATTTCTCATCTCTTTATACAGAGCTACAAGAAAAAGATAAATGTAGCCCAATTGATCGCTAGATCTTTAAAAATATGGTATTGATCCGATATTGAGCAATTATCTTAATATACTTACTATAATATATATCTATTTATAAAAAGCATTAAAGTCTTTTGTTGCAGACCTTTGTTGGTAATTGATCTGGAATGCAATTTATTCTCTCATTGATAGGATCATTTAGCTCACTTGGACACTTTCCTGAACCGGGAAACACAGTGGTTGTACGAGTGGTAGGTGGGCTTGAAGTAGAATTACTAATCGCTAGGAAATAGAGAGGTCAATAAAATAAAACACTGTGTTAAATTAATATTTTCATATTGTGGGAGTAATAAATACCTTACATTGTAAGAACAACTAAATTTATATATAATAAAAATAAAAATAAATTTTACATTAATAAAAAACTGACACTTTCAAGTCCTGGTGACCAAAGGAAGATATCCAAATGGTATTTAAAAATTGTGCAGAGCCCTAACTGAGTGTTTTTGTAGAAAACCAAAATATTTTCACAGAAGGTCTTGAGGTAGATTCAAAAGGAAACAAAATGTACATTCCACCATATTTACAAAAAAAATGTGTTTTATAGATGAAGAAAGAAGATGGAGAAATATGGATGGGAGAAGGAAATAGAGAAAGAGACAAGAATTACTGCAGAAGAGAGAAAGGTAAGAGGGAGAAAACACGTTGGAGTGGACAGAAGAGAAAGCAGGGCACAGCAAAGAAAAGTAAATCCCAATTCTATATAAGACCTTTCCAGTAATCAGATATGGGTAACAAAATTGGTTACTTCACAAAGTAGTGAGTTTGCAGTATACTAGAAAAAAGTAAAACAAATGACTAAGAGCAGTAGAAAATTAACTATGGTTAGACTAGAAGATACTTTGTAACATTATCATTTCCAGTCCTGATTTGGTCTAGAGAGAATGATGAAAAAGGGAAAGCAGGTGAGGTGGATAGGAGTAGTATGCATTTACTCTAAATGAGGATAGAAATATTCAGAAAAAAAATAGATAAACTTTTCAAGCTTTGTTTCACCTTCCCTCTATCCTTTTTTTTGTTATACATCCTCTCTCCTTTAAAAAAAAACAAAAACAAAAAACAAAAAACAAAACTGAGCCTAAAATAAAGAGGGAAGTCCCATTTCCACTCCCCACCCCCACTTTTCCAAGTATCTGAAGGCCAGAGCAAAAACCTAGGTATTTCCATTAATTAGAAGAACCTCACTAAAAACAGTAGTTGATTATTCCTCCTCCTTCCATTAACACCTTGATCCCTTTGCCTCTTCACTATTCCTCAAGCAACACAACGTGGGGAAGGTTATTAATGTCAAAGCAGATAGATACCTTAATTACAACAGCTCTTAACTAAAATAACTGTAATAGATAGAAAAAACTGGAGTAATTATGTAACTTGCCAGAGATCTTTCTTAACATTTCATCTCATGTAGATAACTTTTAAAAACCTATAACTAATATGGAATAAAGTTTCTTTAACTTCACTATAATGTGTAAGTATTTTTTAACATTACTTACCTTCAACAGCAGGTGTCCTAGTTGCTAAAACAGCAATTAGGGCAATAGCTATTATAGTCACTATAGCAAAAAGGACAATCAGAGAGATTTCTAATCCAGAAAATTTCTTCCTTGCCATCTAAAGAAAGAAAAGAAATATATGTTTAAAATGTAAAATATGTACTTACAGTACACCACCATCATTATCATTAAAGTATATACATTCCTCTTTTTTTAGCTACAACACAAGCAGAGCTGCAGACGGCTCTGTTTATAATCTAAATAAATATTGGCAAAAATGTAAACAACACTTGCAATTTTTAATAAACTGAGTGGATTTGTGGTACACATTATTGTGGTAACTAAGATGAAACATAAGTAGTGGAAAAGCGAAGCAAAGATCTTTCAGCAGATATGCCTTGCTCTCTCATTTTAGGGCCTTTCTCAAGTGAAAGAAACCTACCACTTGCACTGTGTTCCCTACTTCTCACAATTTTAGGAAGGAGATGATGTTATCCACATTTTGCTTCTTAGCAACTTCAAGCTTAGAGAAAATAAGTTATTGTCTCTCAAAGTCAAAATGATTTTTAACCATAGTTAATACAATTGGATCTCAATTTCAATACTGCTTTCTTATAACAATACTGTGGAAAAGAATATAAATATATTTGGAAAGAATATACATATGAATATAAATATAAAATATTGTGAAAAATTATATATGTATACAGTATATATTTGGGAGATGTCATTTAAAAAAAGGTTTGAACTGCATGATCTCCAAGTTCCTCCCTCAAAATGAAAATAAAATATACTAAACTCTTGTATCAAACACAGGTGCTTATTTTCTGATAACATAATACATTTCAGTTAGTATACAGAGGATACTTAAATGTAGATTGGGAAGAGCTTTTTTTTCCAGCGATTATCTTAAATTTTATTTGTTTAGTTTAGTTTTGACCATACATCTCTCATCTCTCTTAGTCTTCAAGTTTCCCTGACTTTTCTGTATTCTACGATTTTTTATATAAATCTTATTCAATGGCATATACCCAGGTGGGAATTTAGAATTTCCATTCAATTATTAAATGCTTTAATAAATTGCAGATATTATTTTTCTTAGATTTTATTTAAATTTTAGTTACTTAACATACAGTATAATATTAGTTTCAGTTGTGCAATATAATGATTATAAATTGCTGATTTTAAAATAAAACTTTTGGCCTCTCACCCTAGCCTCTTCTGTAATTATCTAGATCAGTTCATATCCAGTTGCCCCAACCTAAAAACTTATTTCATTCATTCATTCAAAAGGCCTCTTGGTTCTACCTCCAAAATATTTTCAGAATTATACCTTCATCTTAACTCCAACACTGCAACATCTTTTTTGTATAACATATCTTCTTAGTACATGTTGTTTAGTCTTTCTTCAATCCTTCCATATCTGCTTTTCTAGGTCACTTCCAATTTATGCCAGTTCAAATGCCATGTCCTTTGTGAGTTCTTTCCTACTCTTAGAGGCAGAGTTAATCCATCCTTTTTTCCATTTTACCATATTACATAGCATATCTACTGCCCTTTTTTTTTTTTTTTTAATTTTTTTTTCAACGTTTATTTTATTTTTGGGACAGAGAGAGACAGAGCATGAACGGGGGAGGGGCAGAGAGAGAGGGAGACACAGAATCGGAAACAGGCTCCAGGCTCTGAGCCATCAGCCCTGACGCGAACTCGAACTCACGGACCGCGAGATCGTGACCTGGCTGAAGTCGGACACTTAACCGACTGCGCCACCCAGGCGCCCCTGCCCTTCTTTATACATATGTCAATTTCCTTAATTGTATTGCTCTATTCTTACTAGCAATAATCATGAAAGTAGTTCAGAGCCTGACATCAAGTAAGCACAATTCATTTTTTAAACTGCACCTTATGAATGAATGTTTAAAGATTAGCATTCAATTTTATTTTTTTATATATGAAATTTATTGTCAAATTGGTTTCCATACAACACCCAGTGCTCATCCCAAAAGGTGCCCTCCTCAATACCCATCACCCACCCTCTCCTCCCTCCCACCCCCCATCAACCCTCAGTTTGTTCTCAGGTTTTAACAGTCTCTTATGCTTTGGTTCTCTCCCACTCTAACCTCTTTTTTTTTTTTTTTTTCTTTTTTTTCTTTTTTCCTCCCCCTCCCCCATGGGTTCCTGTTAAGTTTCTCAGGATCCACATAAGAGTGAAACCATATGGTATCTGTCTTTCTCTGTATGGCTTATTTCACTTAACATCACACTCTCCAGTTCCATCCACGTTGCTACAAAAGGCCATATTTCATTTTTTCTCATTGCCACGTAGTATTAGCATTCAATTTTAACATATGATTTCCTATTACACATATGTAAGCTGTTTATTGTATCTGTAATCTTCAAAGAACCCAAATGTAAACTAGACTTAATCAAAGTGACAGAGGATATAGGAGGTTGTTGAGAAAATGAAACCCAACTGCTCAATGTTATGTGAGAAAGGACACAGTTGCATTTAATGTTTAACTTCAGATAAGTTTGTCTCACTCAAAGTAATATCTTACTTTGGTATCAAGAAGCCAATAAGGATTGTGCTTTTCTTTTTTAAGAAAAGTCTAAAAACAAAAATGCATATTGTTATGAAGCAGACCCTCTTTTATCTAGAAGAATAAGAACAAAATTAATATATTAAAATTAAATTACTCATGTGAGTACTCATAAACAATCAGTACTAAAATTGTTCATGTGCTGTAGGTGGTAATTACATTTTGGATCACAGCAATTTTAAGCAAAACACTTTTCGGGAAATTATACATTGATGTCCTTTCTGTGTAAATTTATTTTAAAAATGAGTAATACTTTACTAGATGGTAGTTTAATGACTTTGTAAAAAATGTTTGCTAGAAAAGATTAAATGTTTTTTAACTGTAGCATTCTACTCCACCTATACATATTTTCTTAAATAAAATACATTTAGTCATACTTAGAGTATTTCTACATATTTTAAGATATGTTTTGATTCTTACTTTTTTCTATATGAAGTAGTTAAACAAAACTTGCTTTGATTCACTTATAATGAAGAGCTGGGGAAAGAAAATATTCTCATATCTTAAAAAAATTTAAAAATGTTTCTCCTGTTTTAGTACAAAGACTATATATTTAAAATGGCAAATGAAAATAAGCTGTCTTTTCTCTTTTAAAGAAGTACAAATAGACAGGAATATTGCTAACATGAATTAAAGGAATACATAATTACTTAGAAACATGAAAGTAATGAAGAAATATGATCCATAAACATACCTTATTTCATAGCCTGTTCTGTTCACTATGCCGTACCAGAGCTGGGTAAGGCTGCAAAAGTTATGATCAAGGAAACTGCTCAGATATATATGGAGCTACTCATAAAGTTTTATTGCACCTTCACCAGCCTGTCAGCATTTAATAAACTTCAACACGCGTCGAAAAAAAACCTTAACCCTGAAAATACTTGCATAAATAATTCTGTATAGGAATCTAAGTTAATTAATAATTGTGCCCTCAGATATTCTTTGATTCCTGAAGCTATGAACTAGCCCAAGAACATAAAAGTGTTTATTTATATTTTTTTTTCATAATTTTATTTCTTTCACTATTTAGATATTGTTTGAATAACTGTATTATCTAATTGTGTGAAATTTAAACTATTACTAAAACGTAGAAACATATTGGTAAGGTAGATCTGGAAAACATTTGCAGGAACTAACAATTAGAAGATAATATTTAATGGAAGATAAATAAAATAGATATAAAATAGAAGATAATATAAAAAGCAATGATTAAATAAAAGTTATTTCCTGTGTCTCATTATTAACTTTAAGCTTGAAAGACTGAGCCAATCCGTAAGACTAAAATGTAAAAGTAGAGGTATATAAATAAGTAATTCAGAAATAAAATCAAAATTTTATCTATATTTTTATTTATAGCACAAATTTAATTATCAAAAATTATATTGTAAACAGCATTTCATACAGTAAAATTATAGTATCAATTACATTACTTGTTTAAGTTAGTATAGTGTTTAGGAGCAAAGGATTTAATATAAGAGACCTGGTTCCAAACGCCAGCTGTACTACATATTCCTAAGAAACTGTGGGCAAATCTGTTAATGTTTTTAAGCCTAAACCTCTTTACAATGAGGAAATAAAAATATCTACCCAAAGAGTCATTGTGAGATTTATATGCACTAACATAATCTATTAACATTATTGCAGCTCTGTCATCAGAGATTACAATTTGAAGTGCTTAGTGTCTGAGTTCTGCACACAATCTTGGCACTATCTTTTCAAAGGAATATATATTAAAATAATGTGGTCACACAAAGTACAGTTACTGGTTTTTTGAGACAATCTGAATAGGAGTAAAAGAAGTGAATACATGGATTACTGTCAAGACTCAGGGGGAATATAAAGGAGAACTTCCAATATATAAAGAGCAGTGATATGGAAATAACATTAGAATCATTCTAGATTGTCTCAGTGGGCAGAAGTCCAATGTAATAGAAATTATGAGTGATTTACTCTCTACTCACATAGCACACAATTATGCATGTGGAAAAGTCATTCAAAATACTGAATTAGAGTCAGGATGTGAGTGTAGCAAGGTCACAGAATATAAAGTCAATGTACAAAAGTCAATCATGTTCTAGATAATAGTAATTGCAAACTGAAACTTAATATATTACATATAAATATATTTTTTTATATTTTTAGATTTTTTTATCTAAAAAATATATATATAAAGAGAAATATATATAGAGAGATATATATCTAACATATATCTTTATAGATATAAATGGATAGATAGATAATTTATGATAGCATGAAAAATTAATATTTAGGTATAAATCTAACAAATATATGCAGACTATTCTGAAAACAACAAAAT
Organism: Herpailurus yagouaroundi; assembly: GCF_014898765.1. NCBI lineage: Eukaryota > Metazoa > Chordata > Mammalia > Carnivora > Felidae > Herpailurus > Herpailurus yagouaroundi. The sequence goes on from NW_024412400.1 coordinate 58,803,138, forward strand.
GTTGATAAAAGAAGTTTAAGATCTAAATAAATGGAGAAATAAACTGTATTCATGGATTAGAAAACTGAAAATTATTAAACTGTTTATTCTTCATAATTAGATCTACATATTCAATATAATATCAATAAAAATCTCAGGAAATAAATATAGATAAATTGATTATAAATTTTCTACATCAATGTTTATAGAAGCTTTATAATTTCCCCAACCTGGACACAACTAAGGTGCCCATCAATACCTGGCATACTACTCAGGAATAGAAGTTATGAATACTGATTCATGCAACTATATGGATCAATCCTAAAATTCAGGTTAGTTGTTTTCTCTGCAATTTAAATTTTCTGACTGGCTCAAAACAAAGTAATTAATTAGCAATTTGTCTACCCTTTGTTTTTTTTCTCTTCTAAGAGTAATATCAAACACTCCAGTGTTTCACATCTTTGAACTGAAACTAATTCTGTCAAGTTTTAATTAATATTTTGTAGATTTTCTTTTACGTGTAGATATATTTTAAGTAATACTGTTTGTTCTCTCGATTTAAAAAGTTTATGTGATTTGAAATTTTCATGCCTTCTCTTTCATATCCAGGTTTCCATGTCTGGTGCTGTGTGTGAGCTTGCCTTTGCCTTGAACAGTTTCTTTAAATGTTTATTTATTTATTTTTGAGAGAGAGAGAGAGAGAGCGCGCGCGCATGCGAGAGCACATGCGTGAGTGGGGGAGGGACAAAGAAAGAGGGAGACAGAGTCCTAAGCAGGCTCAACGTTGCCAGCACAGGGCTAGACAGAGACTCTGAATCTGGAACCAGGAGAGTTGTGGCTGCTTAGCCAACTGATCCACTCAGGCGCTTTTGCTTGAGCAGTGTCTTTTGTTTCCATTGTTCCATACTTCCTCCCACCCTAGCTCTGGTTCCATTCATTAACTTCACCACCAGGGGAGTAATGTGTTCATGAATTGCTAGGAGGTAAATTCAAACAAAACTATAATATAAAGGTATTCAATTATAGACATGACAAAATTATATACAATAATGAAAAATGTGTTTTAACTTAAAACATAATTTTATCTAAAAGTAATTGTGAGTTTAATTTTTTTTATTTATTAATATATAAACTGTACAAAATTTTAAAACTGCATTAAGTAAATTAACAAAAATTGAGTTAGGGGTGCAATAGGCAAAAAAAGTTGTAAACACCAACAGTGAAATGGAACCATACTTGGTGATTGACACTTTTACTAAACAGAACAGATTAGTGTTCAACTACTCTCTTTATGGACTCTGTTCTGTTTAGACTTTCTAATGTGCATTTCAGAATTTCCAACATATGGTGGTTAAATCATGCATATCAAACATACACTTTGGGTTAAAACTAATATAATTTATAATCCCATTTACAATTGCACCAAAAACAATTAGATACCTAGGAATAAAACTAATCAAAAAGCTGAAAGACCTATACTCTGAAAACAATAAAATACTGATGAAAGAAATTAAAGATGACCCAAAGATATGGAAAGACATTCCAAGCTCATGGATTGAAAGAAAAAAAAAATATATATATATATATATATGTATGTATGTATTGTTTAGGTTTCTTTATTTTCAGGAACTGAGAAAGCACATGCATGCATGCATACAAGTGGGGGTGGGGCAGAGAGAGAGGGAGAGAGAAATCTAAGGCAGGCTCTACACTGTCATCACAGTGACCAACACAGGGCTCAATCTCATGAACCATAAGATAATGACCTGAGCCAAAATCAAGAGTCAGACACTTAACCAACTGAGCCACCCAGGTTCCCAGAAGAACAAATATTGTTAAAATGTCTACACTACCCAAATTACTCTTCACATTTAATTCGTCCCTGTCAAAACACCACCAGCATTTTTCAGAGGTAGAACAAGAAATCCTAAAATTTGTATGGAACCACGAAATACTTCAAATAACCAAAGCAATCTTGAAAAAGAAAGGCAAGGCTGGAGGCATTACAATTCCAGACTTCAAGTCATAACACAAAGCCATAGTACTCACAACAATATGATACTGGCACAAAAATAGACAAATAGATCAACAGAACAGAAGAGAAAATCCAGAAATGAGCCCACAATTACATGGTCAATTAAGCTCTGACAAAGCAGGAAAGAATAACCAATGGGAAGTCTCTTCAACAAATGGTGTTGGGAAAACTAGACAGTAACATGCAGAAGAATGAAACTGGATCACTTTCTTACACCATACACAAAAGTAAATTCAAAATGGATGAAAGACTTAAATATGAGACAGAAAACCAACAAAATCCCAGAAGAGAACATAGGCAGTAACCTCTTTAACGTTGGCCTTAGCAACTTCTAACTGACACGTCTCCAGAAACAAGGGAAACAAAAGCAAAAATGAACTATTGGGACTTCATCGAGATAAAAAGCTTCTGCACAGCAAAGGATACAATCAATAAAACTAAAAGGCAACTGATGGAAGGGAAGAAGATATTTGCAAATGGGTTTGAAATTTGATATTTGATAAAGGGTTATTATCCATAATCTATGAAAAACTTCTCAAACTCAACACCCAAAAAACAAATAATCCAGTTAAGAAATGGGCAGAAGACATGAATAGACATTTTTTCCAAAGAAGACACCCAGATGGCTAAAAGACACATGAAAAGATGCCCAACATTACTTATCATCAAGGAAATACAAATCAAAACCACAAAAAGATAACCTCACACTTGTCAGAATGGTTAAAATTAACAACCCAGGAGACAACAGATGTTGGCGAAGATGTGGAGAAAGGGAACTCTCTTATACTGTTGGAGGAAATGCAAACTGGTCCAGGCACTCTGGAAAACAGTACAAAGGTTCCTCAAAAAGTTAAAAATAGAACTATCCTATGATCCAGCAACTGCACTACTAGGTATTTACCCAAAGGATACAAAAACACTTATTTGAGGGGACACATGTACCCTAATATTTATAGCAGCATTATCAATAATAGCAAATTATATTAAGAGCCCTAATGCCCACCGACTGATGAATAGATAAAGAAGATATGGTATATATACATACACACATATGTATACATATATATACACATACGTATACACATACACACATTCCACACAATGGAATTTACTCATCCATAAAAAACAAACAAACAAACAAACAAAAAAACCAGAATCTTGCCGTTTGCAACAATGTGGAAGGAGCCAGAATATACTATATGGGGTGCCTGGGTGGCTCAGTTGGTTGAGCATCTAACGTCAGCTCAGGTCATGATGTCACTGTTAGTGAATTCAAGACCTGTATCAGGCTTGCTGCGGTCAGCACAGAACTCACTTCAGATCCTCTGTCCCCGCCCCCCCCACCCCTCCCTGTTCACACTCTCTCTCTCTCAAAAATAAATAAGCATTAAAAAATAATATATTATGCCAAGTGAAATAAGTCAGTCAGAGAAAGACAAACACCATATGATTACACTCATGTGGAATTTAAGAAACAAAACAGGTGAACATAGGGGAAAAACAGAGAAACCATAAAACAGACTCTTAACTACAGAGAACAAACTGAAGGTTGCTGGAGGGAATATGAGTGGGGGGATCGTCTACATAGGTGATGTGTATTAAGGGAGGGCACTTGGTGTTATATGTAAGTGATGAATCACTAAATTCTACTGAAGCTAATATTGCACTACTGTTAACTAACTAGAATTTAAATAAAAAACTTGAATCAAACAAACAAAAACTATCTGTTCACTCTAGATCATTAACCTTTCTCTGAGCTATACAATTAGAGACAAATAATCTACCTTCCTTGAGCCAGTGAATAATTTGACTCTCTTAATTAAAGCATTTTATACTCATCTAATACAGATTGTAAGAACAGACATTGCTTATTGATAATAAATTTTAATGATGAAATGTTAAATGTGTCTACTCTGGAACAAGAGGTTGGTAGTTGGATTATGTGTATTTATTACCTTCTCTAGACTTCCATTATGTAGCTTGTCAAGTATTTTCATAAACCAGAAAACTACAGGTACACATATATGGCATAAGCCTCTGGGACTATTAAGATAATAAAAATCTTAAAAACCCTAATAGTATCACTATAAATGATTGTAAAATGGAAAGGAAAATGAAAAGGAGTCTCACTCATGCTTTGCTATTTTATAGGAAAAAATTATGATTTTTTTCTATTCTGCATTCTTGAAGTGTGAATTGTGGACTTAAATATGGAACGGGCTGTTTCATTTCAAATATAAGTTTTCAGAGAACTCCTAATAAGTTAATTTTTAAAACCTATCATTTAATCATCACTGAAACAAATGGACAGAATAGACTGTTACCTATTAAATTTCAATCATATTATATGTAAAAATATATTTTGCCTGTAATACTATCAGTGCTGTGAAGTTACATAAAATGGAACTAATTAAAATTAATTTCAGAATAATCTTTATAATTATCATTCTAAATATTGTAAGTATCATTGAAATTATATTGCAAACGTCGATGAAAATACTATCTAGTTCCTGAAAACAGCCCTTGAAAAACAATTTTCAGCTTGTTAATGCTGTAATTTTATTTACTCTATTTCCATATTTTGATTCTAGGAGATTTACTGTGGGAAAAAAAACTACATTTTTTAAAGTTTATTTATTTTGAGAGAAAGAGAGTGGGGAAGGGACAGAGAGAGAGGGAGAGAGAGAAATTCCCAAGCAGGGTCCACGCCATCAGTACAGAGCCAGCATGGGACTAGAACTCTCAAATCCTGAGATCATGACCTCAGCTGAAATTAAGAGAGTCTGATGCTTAACCAACTAAGCCACTCAAGTGCCCTGGAAAAAACTAGTTTTAAAATATAGAAAACTCATTCACATATTGGAAATAGCCAATAAAAAAAGACTAATGAATTTAAACAGATCATGATTTCTCTGGAGTGGCTATTTAATGTATACATTCCTGAAAAAGAAGTTTTATAAATAATAGTAGAGAAAAATAAAAATAAAAATAAAGTGACTAGAGGCTGGTCTAAAATTAATCTCATTCCTTTAGCACTTCTGAGATTTACCTACTTCTAAATATTCACTAGAGATTTAAAGCCATATTTCTTTGGCAAATAAGCTGAGAACAGTGAAGCCAGCTTAGAAACCTGCTATCTAAGTCTTTCTGAGGGAATTTCCACATTGTTAAGAATGAACAATCAGTAAAAATTGCACAGAACTCATGTTTAAAATATATTATTTTATTATGTACATAATTTGCAAATATTTTTCCATGTTCTATGGCTTGGTTACTCATTCTCTTAACAATGTCTTTTGAAGAACAGTTGTTTTCAATTTTTTAAAGATCAGTATTTATTTATTTGTTTATTTGTTTTTTAGTTCAGAGGTGCCTGAATGGCTCAGATGGTTAAGCATCTGACTCTTGATTTTGGTTCAGGTCATGATCTCACTGTTCATGAGATTGAATCCCTTGTCAGGGTCTGTGCTGACAGCATGGAAACTTCTTGGGTTTCTCTCTTCTCTCTCTGCCCCTCCTCTGCTTGCACTCTCTCTTTCTCTCACTCTCTCTTGAAATAAAATAAATTAAAAAAATTAACTGGTTCATTCTTTTGGTATCCTATATAGGAAATCCGTGCCTATCCAAGCTCATAGATATTTTCTCCTATTTTTTAGAAATTTTCTGGTTTTAAGTTTTATAATTTTAGTACTATATTCTTTGTGGATTTAATTTTTATGCTGTGGAAGTTCCGGCAAAGTTTAATTTTTTTGCACGTAAATAACAAATTGTCCCAGCAATACTATTAAAAAACAAACTATCCTTTATCCATTAAATATCTTTTCACCTTTGTTGAAATTTTGTTCATACATGTGTGGGTCCATTTTGGACTTTCTACTCTGTTCCAGTGATCTATATGTCTAGCTTTTCTTAAAGACCATACTGTCTATTGCTTCACAACTATTCATGTAATCCAGAAGGATGAGTCTTCTAGTTTTGTTATTTTTCAGAATTGCTTTGTTAATTTTAATTCTCTTTTTCTCATGTATGTTTTAGAATAAGTTTCTTGACTTCCACCTAAAATTCCTGCTGGGATTTTACTTGGGATTGCATTGAATCTGTAACTCACTTTAAGGAAATTTTATATGTTATTAGTATTGAGTCTTTCAAACCATAAACATGGTATATATTCCCATTTACTTAGGCCTTGATTTCTTTCATCAGAATTTTTCAGTATGCAGATATTGTCCATATTTTAATATTTATACATAAGGGTTTTGTTTGGTGGTGCTAGTTTAAATGATATTTTCTTATTTCAAATTGAAATATTGTGTTAGAATATAGAAAAATGGTTGAATTTTGTATATCAACCCTGTATCCTATAATTTTGCTAAACTTACATAGTAAGTTCCCAAACCATTTTGTAGAATCATTGTGATTTTTACATAGATGACCATGTATATCATCTTTTATTGAGAAATTTATATTCTTTAATTTCAATCCATTTGTCTACTATTCCTTTTCCTTGACTTGTTGCACTTACTAGAACTTCCAGTAAAATGTTAAATGGAGCAATGTGAGCAGTCATCCTTGCATTGTTCTTGATCAGAGGGAAATATTTAATCTTTCACTAATAAGAATAATGTTTGTAGGGTTTTGTTTGTTTGTTTGTTTGTTGACAGATTCTCTTGATCACATTGAAGAAATTACTTTCTTCTCTTAGTTTGTTGAAATGGATATTGAAATTTCTTAAAAGTTTTTTCAGCATTCATTGAGATGGCCAAATTACTCTTCCTGTTTGGTTTGTCAAACTGGTGAATTTCCTCCACTGATTTATAAGTATAGAAAAAAGTCTTGTGCTTTCAGAATAAATCCTATATTGTCATAATATATTATCTTTTTCAATAATGTTGGTTGCATTTGCTTCTATTTTCTTAAGGATTTTGGGGTCTATTTTCATGAGGATACTGGCTGGTTTTTTTTAATTTCCTCTAATATATTTGCCTGATTTTTGTACCTGGATAAACTGGACTCATAAAATGAAATGGGAAGGGCTTCCTACTCTTACCTATTCTGGAAATTTTTATTTGGAACTGGTGTTACTTCTTCTGCAACTGTTTGGTAGAATTCACCAATGAATAATCTGCTCTTAGAGATTTTATAATAACAAGTTTTTTTTTTTACATACAAGTACATTTTTTTTCAGAGATATTATAATCTATTAGCTATATGCTCCAATTTAGAAGACAAGGTCAAATGTCATCAACTAAAGAGATTTGAGTCCCCTAAATTCTGAGTGAATTTTTTATTCATCTAAATGGTTTACACTTAATAGAGAACACATAACCAAAGAACTAGAAAAACAGAAGTTCCAAAGAACTAGAAAAATAGAAGTTAAGTTAAACAAGTTTCATATTAAGTAATTATCACAATTTAAAATAAATTTGGATAATTAGATTATTCATGAAAAGATACTACAAATTATTTATAAGAATATATGACAAACACCATCAACTCTAGTTTTCCTCATAAATGGAAGAGTTATTTAAAATCAAAGTCATTGCTTTGTTATTTTGTTTTATATTGTTTGATTTTTGTGGCTGCAAATTTACATAAGTTTTTTTTAAGTTCTTAGTTCATTAATCCTTTCATGAAAAATCTGCACAATGACTACAGATAAAAGAATCTTTACTCCTTCTTTTGTCCAATCACCAGCTCATATTTTGCCAGGACCAACACTAGTGTTTGCAGTCCCCCTGACTTTCTTCGCTCTGTTCTACTGTTCCTTTCATTGTTTTCTTGAGGTCTGTTTCTTCTCATACAGTCCAAGTCTTGCAAGTCTATGTTTGGGTTCATTTTTCTTTGCATAACCCAATAATCATAAATCATGCCAAACAAAGCTAGTTGTCTTGCCACTATCAAAATGAGTTCTGAATCTAAACACAAAGAAGACATCTGCTGCGGTTTTGTACATTTTGGCTACTTTTTTGAAACTTCTGTCTTGGGTTTTGTTGCTTTTCCAGGATGAAGAATATCAATGACCATTTGTTTTTGCTGAAGTAGTCGGATGGTCATGAACTTCATGGTCTGGATAGCTACTGTGTTGTTCATGACGGTGGCCAAGCTTCAAGCAGCCAGGGAGAACTATATAGGTTTTTTAATAAAAAATGGAAGGTGCTCAAAAATGATACAGAAAGAAAACCTAAAATTAAACATTTTCTTCTTTCTTTTTTTTAAAATTTACATCCAAGTTAGTTAGCATATAGTGCAATAATGATTTCCAGAGTAGAATCCAGTGATTCATACCCTATGTATAACACACAGTGCCCATCCCAACAAGAATCTTCCTTAATGCCCCTTACCCATTTATCCCATCACCCACCCATAACCCTTCCGGCAACCCTCAGCTTGTTCTCTATATTTAAGAGTCTTCTATGTTTTGCCCCCTCCTTGTTTTTATATCATTTATGCTTTCCATTCCTTATGTTCATCTGTTTTGTATCTTAAATTTCACATATGAGTGAAATCATATGATATTTGTCTTTCTTTGATTAATTTCACTTAGCATAATACCCTCTAGTTCCATCCACATTGTTGCAAAAGGCAAGATTTTGTTCTTTGTGATTAACAAGTAATACTCCATTGTGTGTGTGTATATTAAATGTGTGTGTGTGTGTGTGTGTGTGTGTGTGTGTGTGTGTGTATGCCACATCTTCTTTATCCACTCATATACTGATGGACATTTGGGCTCTCCATACTTTGGCTACTGTCGATAGTGCTGCCATCAACATTGGGGTGCATGTGCCCTTTCAAAACAGCTCACCTATATCCTTTGGATAAATACCTAGTAGTGCAATTGCTGGGTCATAGAGTAGTTCTATTTTTAATTTTTTGATGAACTTCCATACTGTTTTCAGGAGTGGCTGCACCAGTTTGCATTCCTATCAGCAATGCAAAAGACATTCTCTTTCTCTGAGTCCTCACCAACGTCTGTTGTTGCCTGAGTTGTTAATTTTAGCCATTCTGATTGTTGTGAGGTGGTATCTCATTGTGGTTTTGATTTGTATATCCCTGATGATGAGTGATATTAAGCAATTTTTCATATATTTGTTAGCCATCTGGATGTCTTCTTTTGAAAAGTGTCTATTTATGTCTTTTGTCCATTTCTTCACTGGATTATTTGTTTTTTGGGTGTTAAGTTTGAGAAGTTCTTTATAGATTTTGAATACTAACCCTTTATCTGATATGTGATTTGTAAATATCTTCTCCCATTCTGTTGGTTGCCTTTTAGTTTTGCTGGTTGTTTATTTCATTGTGCAGAGCTTTTTAACTTGATGAGGTCCCGATAGTTCATTTTTGCTTTTGTTTCCCTTGTATCTGGAGACGTGTTGAGTAAGAAGTTGCTGCAGGTAAGATCAAAGAGGTTTTTGCCTGATTTCTCCTCTAGGATTTTGATGGATTCCTGTCTTACATTTAGCTCTTTCATCCATTTTGAGTTTATTTTTGTGTGTGGTGTAAGAAAGTGGTCCAGGTTCACTTTTCTGCATGTCACTATCCAGTTTTCTCAACACCAGTTGCTGAGGAGACTGTCTTTATTCCATTGGATATTCTTAACTGCTTTGTCAAAGATTAGTTGGCCATACATTTCTGAATCCATTTCTGTGGTCTCTATTCTGTTACATTGATCTAAGTGTCTGTTTCTGTAACAGTACCTTACTGTCTTGATGATTACAGCTTTGTAATATGTCTTGAAGTCTGGATTGTGATGCCTTCAGCTTTGGTTTTCCTTTTCAAGATTTCTCAGGTTATTCGGGGTTTTTTGTGGTTCCATACAAATTTTAGGATTGTTCTAGCTCTGTGAAGAATGCTGGTGGTATTTTGATAGGTATTGCATTGAATATATAGATTGCTTTGGGTGGTATTGACATTTTAACAATATTTGTTCTTCCAATCCATGAGTATGGAATATTTTTCCATTTGTTTCTGTCTTCTTCAATTTCTTTCATAAGCTTTCTATTGTTTTCAGTGTATAGATTTTTCACCTCTTTGGTGAATTCCTAGGTATTTTATGTTTTTTGGTGCAATTGTAAATGGGATCGATTCCTTGATTTCTTTTTCTCTTGCTTCATTATTGGTGTATAGAAATGAGACCGATTTCTGTGCACTGATTTTATATCCTGTGACTTTGCTGAAATCATGGATCAGTTCTAAAGTTTTTTGGTGAAATCTTTTAGGTTTTCCATATACAGTATCATGTCATCTGTGAGGAGTGAAAGTTTGACTTCCTCCTTGCCGATTTGGATGCCTTTTATTCCTTCATGTTGTCTGATTGCTGAGGCTAGGACTTACAATATTATGTGTTGAACATCCCTGTCATGTTCCTGACCTTAGGAGGAAAGCTCTCAGTTTTTCCTCACTGAGGATGATATTAGCAGTGGGTCTTTCATATACGGTTTTTATGATCTTGAGGTATGATCTTCCTACTTTCTTCTGGATTTTTATCCAAAAAGGATGCTGTATGTTTGTCAAATGCTTTCTCTGAATCTATTGAGAGTATCATGTGGTTCTTGTCCTTTATTAATGATGTATCACATTGACTGATTTGTGTATATTGAACCAGCCCTGTATCCCAGGTATAAATCCCACTTGGTCGTGGTGAATAATTCTTTTAATGTATTGTTGGATCCAATTGGCTAGTATCTTATTGAGCATTTTGCATCTACCATCTGTGCTCCCCTGTTTATAGAGTCCTAATGGTATTGGAATCTCTCCTTTCTCCCTTTCTTGGTCAGTCTCTTGATGTTTCCAATCTTTGTTTTTTCTCTCCAGCTGCTTTCAGAGGGAGTGCTTTTCCTATACTCTTCCCCCTGTCTCTGTCCTTCCTTCACAAGCAAACAAAGCTCTCTACCCTCTGCAGCATCCCTCTCCCCCAGCTCACCTCTCCGAGCCTTGTACCTGCCGAGTTCTCCAGTTCAAGTTATGCATCTTGTTGTGTTAATCTTCAGACCAATTTTATAGGTGTGCAAAATGGTGTGATGCTGACTTAGCTGCATTTCAGGGATGAAAGAAGCAGAAAACTTCCATGCTGCTCTGTCATCTTGGCCCTTCTTCCTCTAAATATCTTTTGTTTTTTAAAAAAGTCAAATACTAAAAGCAGATAATTTAGTTCAGGTAAATAAGTTGGAGAAACTGTACATGACAGTCAGGGTAGTTAAAGTATTTTCTCAAATGAGTTTTTCCTCAAAATGGAATCATATTTATTTCAACCATGGAATCTGCTTATGAAGAGGCATATATTAGAGAAAGAAGTACTAGAAAATCTGTTTATATCACACTTTTCTTTCTTTACAATTTTCTCAGAACTTGTCTTATTAATGACAGTTAAGCCCTACATATATTTTAAGTGTATTTAACTTTATCTTTTATTCCTCTAACTTAGAAACAAATATTCAATAAATTTGTGATGCGATAGATAAAATGAATAAAATTAACATGCCAGGTAAAATATTTTACGTATTAAGCATATTTTTATCATAAATACATTTGTAAAAATTTAATCTCTTAACTCCTTATATTTCTTAAAGACATTCTCTGTAAAATAATTATCATAAAATACATTTTGCATTTAAATTGTAAAAATTTATTTGGCAATTATTCAGTAATTTCTCTGTATCATGCACTATTCTAGGCACAAGGATTTTAACAATAAAAAGACAATGCATTGCCTTGCACAGCTTAGTGAGAGATAAAGACAACAAAATGATGTTTAACTCCAACATCCCAATGACTCAGGTGTAACCATTTTTTTCATACAGCTCACACTAATTTTTTTTTATTAATTTAGTTTTTGATTCAAGTATAATTAACATAGTGTTATATTAGTTTCAGGCGTACAATATTATGATTCAATAATTCTATACATCACTCATTGCTCACGTGATAAGTGTATTCTTAAACCCCTTCACTTTTTTCACTTACTCCCTCACCAACCTCTCCTCTGGCAACCACTAGTTTGTTCTCTATAGTTGAGATTCTTCTTTTTTTTAAATTTGTCTCTTTCTTTTCTTTATTGTTTTGTTTCTTAAATTCCACATATAGGTGAAATCACATGGTATTTGTGTTTCTCTGGCCAACTTCTTTCACTTAGCATTACCTTCTAGATTCATCCATGATGCTGCAAATGGTGAGTTCATTCTTTTTTATGGCTAAAGTAATAATCTGTGTGTGTGTGTGTGTGTGTGTGTGTGTGTGTGTGTGTGTAATATCATCTTCATCCATTTATCTATTGATGGGCACGTGTTGTTTTCATATCTTAAGTATTGTATATAATGTTGCAATAAACATAGGATGCATATATCTTTTTGAATTAGTGTTTTTGTTTTCTTTGGGTAAATACCTAGTAGTAGAATACTGGACCTTATGGTAATCCTATTTTCAAATTTTAAGGAACCTCCACACTTTTTAAAAGTGTCTGTATCAGCTTGCAGTCTCAGCAACAGTGCATGAAGTTTCCTTTTTTTTTCTTCACATCCTTGCCAACACTTAACTTCTTGTGTATTTGATTATAGTGGTTCCAACAGGTGTGAGACTATATCTCATGATGGCATTTCTCTGATGATTGGTGGTGTTGAGCGTCTTTTCTTGTGTCTGTTGGCTGTCTATATGTCTTCTTTGGTGAAATGTCTATTCATATCTTCTGTCCATTTTTAATTGATTATTTGTTTTTTAGTGTTGAGTTGTATAAGTTCTTTTTATATTTTGAATATTAACCCCTTATTGGATATATCATTTACATATATATGTTCTCATTTGGTAGATTGTTTTGTTTTCTTTTGTTGTTTTCCTTCACTGTGCAAAAGCTTTTTATTTTGGTGTAGTCCCAAGAGTTTAATTTTCCTTTAGTTTCCCTTGCCAAAGGAGACATAGTTAGAAATATGTTTCTATGGATAATGTTATATTACTGCCTATGCTTTCTCTTGGCAATTTTATGATTTTAGACCTCACATTTAGGTCTGTAAAACATTTTGAATTTGTGTATGCTGTAAAAAAGTGGTTTAGTTTCATTATTTGGCAAGTAGCTGTCCAGTTTTACCAGCACCATTTGTTGAAGAGACTTTCTCCATTGTTTATCTTGTCCCATTTGTTGTAGATTCATTGACACATAATTGTGTTTTTTTTTTTTTTCTGGGCTTTCTGTTATGTTCCATTGATCTGTGTGTCTATTTTTGTGCCAGTATCAAGTGTAATAATTTTAAAGGCAGTTGTCCTCTACCTCTTTCTATTTTGTTTGTTTGCTTATGATTTGTTTCTTTTTTAGAACAATCAATATGTGAAATGTAATTTGCTAAATGTTTTTAAACAGATAGTTCTCATTCTCATTTTAAATATTAAAAGTAAACCAAAATAAGAAATAAAACAGAGAGGGGGGCAAACTATAAGAGACTCTTAAACATAGAGAACAAACTGAAGGATGCTGTAGGTGAGGTGGGTAGGGGGATGGGTTCAATGGGTGATGGGCATTACAGAGGGAACTTTTTGGGATAAGCACTGAAGTGTCATATGTAAGAGATGAATCACTGGGTTCTACTCCAGATGCCAAAACTAAACTGTGAGTTAACTAGAATTTAAATTTTAAAAAATATATAAAGTAACCCAATATAAATAATTATTGTATGTGTATTGAAATTTCACCTATATGTAAATAGTTTTTGAGTAAACCACAAATGTAGTTCATCATACCCCAAGATTATGTTTCTTTGTCTTTTACCTCAAATATAAACAGTTATTTCCTTTTAGCATATTTTCTTTTTTTAATACTTTTTTAAGAGCAGTTTTAGGTTCACAGTAAAATTGCACAGAAGGTATAGAGATTTCCCGTATAACTCCACCACCCCATTCATTGTTGCCCTCATTTTCACATGCCCCACCAGAATGGTACATTTGTTACAATTCATGAACCTAAATGACACATCATTTATACCCAGAGTCATGGTTTATATTAGGGTTCCCATTTGGTGTTGTACATTCTATAGATTTGAATAAATGTTTACCACTATAGGAGTGGTAGCATACAGAGTAGTTCACAGACCTAAAAATCCTCTGTACTCTGCCTATTCCTCCCTCCTTTCTACCAAACCCTGGCAACCACTGATATCTTTACTGTCTCCATAGTTTTGCCTTTTCCAGAATATCATATAGTTGGAATGATACAGTAGGCAGCCTTTTTAAATGGCTTCTTTCAATTAGTAATATGCATTCAAGGCTCTTTCAAGTCTTTTCATGGAACCTTGATAGCTAATTTCTTTTTAGCCTTGCATAATATTCCATTGCCTGGATGTATCAAAGTGGTTTTTAATTTTCTTTAAGTTTATTTTATTTTTGAGTGACAGAGAGACTGAACATGAATGATAGAGGGGCAGAGAGAGAGAGGGAGACATAGAATCTCAAGGATCTGAGCTGTAAGTGCAGAGCCAGTTGCAGGGCTTAAACTCACAAACCGGGAGATCATGACCTTAGCCGAAGTCAGATGCTTAACTGACTGAGCTACATAGGTGCCTAACCACAGTTTTTTAATCCTAACCCACTAAAGGATATCTTATTTACTTCTAATTTTTAAAATTATGAATAAAACTGCTATAAATATGTGTGCAGGTTTTGTATGGACATAAGTATTCAATCTATTGCATTGTATGAATCATATCATAATAATATATTTACTTTCATAAGAAGCTGCTAAACTCCCTCCTAAAGTAGCTGCAACATTTTGCATTTCCACCAACGATAAATGAGAGTTCATGTTGTTCTACATGAGTGTGTAGTGGTGTCTCATTGTTTTAATTTGCATTTCCCTTATGAGACATGTGGAGCCTCTTTCATATGGCCATTTTCTATCTGTATATCATCTTTGGTGAGGTGCATATTATGGTCTTTTGACTAATTTTTTAATCAGGTTGTTTGTTTTCTGATTGTTGAGTTTTAAGTGTTCTTTGTATATCTTAAATAAGAGTGATTTATCAGTGCATCTTTTGAAAATATTTTCTCTCAGTCTGTGAGTAGTCTTCTTATTCTCTTGACATTGTCTTTTGGAGAGTAAGTTTTCAATTTTATTTAAGCCTAGTTTGTCAATTTTTCTTTTATAAATTATGTCCTTGGTGTTGTATTTGAAAAGTCATTGCCATAATCAATTATCCAAAAGCCATCTATAATTTCTGATATGTTACCTTCTAAGAGTTTTATAGTCTTTCATTTTACATTTACATATTTTAAAATTACTTTTCAAAAAAACTTTATTTTGAGAGAAAGAGAAAATAAGTGTGCTTATGGGAGAGGGGCAGAGGGAAAGGGAGTGAGAGAATCTGACGCAGGTTTTGCACTGTCAGTGTGGACCCTGATGTGGGGCTTGGTCTCATGAACCCTGAAATCATGACCTGAGACAAAATCAAGTCAGAAACTTAACCGGCTGAGCCAACCAGTCAGTTAGAAAAGCATTTGCATGTTTTACATTTTTGTCAAGGGTGTAATGTTTATGTCTAGATTTATTTTTTGCATTTCAATGTCCAATTTTCGAGCATCATAAGGTGAAAGACTTTCCTTTCTCCACTGTATTGCCTTTTCTCCTTTTGAAAGACCAGTCTACTATATTTATGTGGGTCTATTTCTGGGTGATTCATCCATTCTTTCACCATTATCACATGTCTGGGTTACTACTTCTTTATAGCAAGACTTGAAGACAGTAGTGTCAGTCTTCTTTGTTTTCCTCCTTCAATATATAGTTGGCCTTTCTGAGTCTTTTGTCTCACTAGATAAGCTTTAGATCAGTTTGTAGATACACACACACAAAGTTGGATTTTGGTTGGAATTGCATTAAACCTATACATCTTGTTGGGAAAAACTGAGATCTTGACCATATAGAGTTGTCTTATCCAAAATGTGGAATACTCCCGTTTATTTTTATTTCATTCATCAGAGTTTTATAGTTTTCCTCACATAGATCTTTATACATTTTGTTAGATTTGTACCTAATATTTCATTTTGAAACTGCTAATGTAAATGGTATTCTGATTTTAATTTCAAGTTCCATGTTTTTATTTCTTGCATATAGGAAAGTGACTAACTTTTGTATACTGACTTCACTGACCTTGTGTTTTTCAGCCTTGTTATAATTTTTTATTAGTTCCAGGAGGCTTTTTTGGTTTGTTTGTTTGTTTTTCAGAGAGAGAGACAGAGCACACCCATGGTGCAGGGGAGGGGGGAGGGGGGAGGGAGGGAGAGAGAGAGAGAGAGAGAGAGAGAAAGAGAGAGAGAGAGAGAGAAAGGATCTTAAGCAGGCTCCATGCTAGGCATGGAGCCTGACATGAGGTTTGATCCCACACCCTGGGATCATGACCTGAGCCAAAATCAAGAGTTGGATGTTCAACTGAATGAGTCACCCAAGCTTCCCTAGTTCCAGGAGTTTTTCTGTCAATTCTTTCAGATATTCTACATAGACATTTATGCCATCTATAAAAAAAAAAAAAGGCATTTTTTTTCTTTTCAATGTATAATTTTTATCTCTTTTCCTTGATTTTTTGCATTATTTGGGGCTTCCAGTATAATGTTGAAAGGGAGTGGTGAGAGGGGACATGTTGCCTTCTTTTTTTAAAAAAAAATAATGTTTATTACTTATTCTTGAGAGACTTAGAGAGACAGAGCATGAATGGGGGAGTGGCAGAGAGAGGGAGACACGGAATCGGAAGCAGGCTCCAGTCTCTTTGCTGTCAGCACAGAGCCTGATATGGGGCTTGAACTCGTGAACCACCAGACATGACCTGAGCGGAAGTTGGTAGCTTAACTGACTGAGCCACCCAGGCACCCCATTTTATCTTGTTTCTGATCTTAGTGGGAAAGCTTTGAATTTCTCACCATTACATACAATTTTAGGTACAGGTTTTTTTGCAGATGCTCTTTATCAGGATGAAAAAGTTCTCTATTCCTAGTTTTCTGACAGTTATCATGGATGGGTATTGGATTTTGTCAAATGCTTTTTCTTTTTTTTTGTAATGTTTATTTTTTTTTTTTTTGAGAGAGGCAGAGACAGAATGTGAGTGAGTTAGGGGCAGAGAGAGAGGGAGACACAGAACCCGAATCAGGCTCCAGGCTCTGAGCGGTCAGCACAGAGCCCGACGTGGGGCACGAATTCACAGGACTGTGAGACCATGACCTGAGCTGAAGTCGGACGCTCAACCAACTGAGCCACACAGGAGCCCCTGTCAAATGCTTTTTCTGAATGTATTGTTATGACTATGTGATTTTTCATCTTTCACCTGTGTGATATATTACATTGATTTTCAGATGTTGAACCAGCCTTGCATATCTGAAATAAATCAGACTTGGTCATAGTATATAGTTCTTTTTATGCATTTTTGGATTGAATTTGCTAATAATTTGGAGGATTTTTCATTTATGTTCATGAGAGAAATTGGTATGTAGCTTCTGTTTCTTGTAATATCTCTGTCTGGTTTTGGTTTTGGGTGATGCTGGCCTCATAGAATGAGTTAGGAAGTAATCTCTCTTCCTTTATCTTCTCAAAGAGATTGTAGAGATTTGATATAATTTCTTATTTAAAAGTTTAGCACAATTCACAAAACTATCTAGGATTACTCCATTCTTTTCTGGAAGATGAGTGCTTAATTGATTTGATTCCTTTAATAGGTGTGTGCCTATTTAGACTGTCTTTTTCTTCTAGTGAATGTTTTGGCAGACCGTCTCTTTCAACAACTAGTCTATTCAACTAGTTTATCAAATTTGTAAGTATACAATTGTTAATATTATCTTCCTCATAATGTTCATGTACTCTGTGGCTCTGCACCCTCTTTCATTTCTGTTGTTAATAATTTGTTTCCTATTTCTTTTTGTCCTTAGTTAGCCTGGCTAAAAGTTTATCAATTGTATTGAAGTTTTCAAAGAACCATATTTCTGGCTTTTAATTTTCTCTACTCACTTGTTGCTTTCAATTTAATTGATTTTTGCTCTAATTTGTATCTCTTTTATTCTGCTTGCCTTGGATTCTGATTTTCTTATTTTTATACTTTCTTAAAATGTATGCTTAAATGATTTATTTTAGATATTTCTTCTTTCCTAATATATGCATTCAATGCTATACATTTTCCTTTACGCAGTGCTTTTGCTACATCCAAAACATTTTTATAAGTTGTATTTTCATTTTCATTTAGTTCAAACTATTTTTGAACTTTCTCTTGCGATTTCTTCTTTGACCCACATGCTATTTAAAGTGTTGCTTAATCTCCATGTATTTTTGGACTTACCAACTCTTATTGATTTATAGTTTAATTCCACTGTGATCTGAGTTGTATGATATCTATTCTTTTAAATTTGATAAGGTGCATTTTATGGGTCTGACTGAGGTCTGTCTCAGTGAAGATGACCTGGGGACTTGAAAAGAATGTGCATTTAGCTGTTAGATAAAGCATTCTATTGATATCCATTATAACAGTTGATAGGTGGTGGCATTAAGTTCAGCTGTATTCTTACTGATTTTCTGACTTCTGAATTTGTCCATTTCCAATAAATGGGTGTTGAAGTTTCCAACTGTAATAGTAGATTCATCTATTCCTCCTTGCAATTCTATCAGCTTTTGCCTCATATATTTTGATACTCTGTTGGTGGAGCACACATATTAAGGATAGTTTTGTCTTCTTGAAAAATTTACCATGTATCATTATGTTATGCCCCTCTTTATTCTTAATAATTTTCCTTGACCAGAATTCATCTGTCTGAAATTAGTATAGCTACTCCTGCTTTCTCTTGATCACTGTTAGCATGGTACATTTTTCTCCATCCATTTACTTTAAAAAATTTTAATGCTTATTAAAACATTAATAATGTTTTTGAGAGAGAGAGCAGAGTTTGAGCAAGGGCAAGGGAGGAGCAGAAAGAGGAGACACAGAACTCGAAGCAGGCTTCAGGCTCTGAGCTGTCAGCACAGAACCTGATGTGGGGCCCAAACTTACAAAATGTGAGATCATGACCTGAGCCAAAGTCATATGCTCACCCAACTGAGCCACCCAGGTCCTCCCCAAGTCCACTTTCAAATAACTCTCTACCACTTCACAGGTAGTATATTATTTAAAAAAATTATACTAATTCCTTCCTTCCATCTTTTGTTTCATGCTGTGATTCATTTCACCTATACATAAACATACAAAACACATATAATACAGAAGCATACATGATCAACTACATTGGTGCTATTATTTTGAACACACTGTTATCGGTTGGACCAATTAAGAATGAGAAAAAAATAATTTTTTATTTTACCTTCACCTATTGCTTATCCAATATTCTTCTTTTCTCTATGTAGATCTGAGTTTCTGACTTTTATCATTTCCTTTCTCTTTCAAGAGTTTCTTTTAACATTTCTTGCAAGGAATGTCTACTGGCAACATATTCCCTCAATTTGTGTTTGTCGGAGAAAGTATTTCTCCTTCACTTTTGTAAGGCAATTTTTGCTCAGAACAAAATTCTAGGTTGGCAATTTCTTTCCTCTCAAAATATTTACTCCACTCTCTTTTTGCTTACATTGTTTCTGGGTGTAATTCTTATTTTTGACTCTGAATAAATAAATTGTTTTTAATCTATGGCTTCTTTCAACATATATATATTTTAAATCTTTGATTTTCGGTAGTTGGAAAATGATATGCATAGGTGTGGTTTTTTGAGGATTTATCCTACTAAGAGTTTTATGACCTTCCTCGATCTATGGTTCAGTATGTGACATTAATTTGGGAAAACTCTCGGGGTGCCTGGGTGGCTCATTTGGTTAGGTATCTGACTTTGGCTCAGGTCATGATCTTGTGGTTTGTGAGCTCCACATCAGGCTCTGTGCTGACAGCTCAGAGCCTGGAGCCTGCTTTGGATTCTGTGTCTTCCTTTCTCACTGCCCCTCCCCTGCTCACACTCTTTCTCTCTCAAAAATAAATAAACATTAATTGTTTTAAAAAATTGGGGAAACAGTCATTATTGCTCCAAATATTTCTTGTATTCTTTCTTGTTAAGAAGAACAGAATGCTCTAGAATATTTCAAAATGGTTTCTTTTCTCTCCTCTTGCTGGAAGAAGATTTTTCTCAGATATTCATCTTGAGAAACTGGCTAAGCTCCTGGAGGTAAAACTCATAAAAGAGTGGGAGCCCTTGACGACTGTGGTCCCCTGGTTTTTTTCTCTCAGACTTATCCACATTGAGCTACCATCTATTCATCAGTTGTAGTTCAGGTTTCCTTACCTTGGCATGGGTTCCCATCGAGCTTTGTGGACCTGGGTTTCTTTTCAAGAAGAAACGATTGTCTGTATTTGTTTGCTAGCCTCTAATTTGAGAGTAGTGGTTAGTACTATGATCCTACCTGTCTGTCAGACATAATAAGAGTTTATGATTTTTCAGTTTGCTCAGCTTTTTATTTTCTTGTTAAGGTATATTAGCAATTCCTAGCTTCTTACATGTTGACTAGAAACTACATTTTCTCTCCAAATATTAATTTTCATCAGCCTTCATATTACTATAATAATAAAATAGACGACACAAATCAGCCCTCAACAAGTGCAAAAAATCAAGATCATACCGTGCATATTTTCAGACCACAATGCTATGAAGCTCTAAATCAACCACAAGAAAACATTTGGAAAGATAACAAATACTTGTAGACTAAAGAACACCCTACTAACGAATGAATGGGCTAACCAAGAAATTAAAGAGGAAATTAAAAAGTAAGTGGAAACCAATGAAAATGATAATACCATAGCCCAAAACCTCTGGGATGCAGCAAAGGTGGTCATAAGAGGAAAGTATATAGTGATCCAGGCCTTCCTAAAGAAGGAAGAAAGGTCTCAGATACACAATCTAACCTTACACCTCAAAGAGCTAGAAAAAGAACAGCAAATAGACCCCAAACCAGCAGAAGACAGGAAATAAGAAAGATTAGAGCAGAAATCAATGCTATTGAAACCAAACCAAACCAAACCAAACCAAACCAAAACAAAACAAACAAAAAAACCCAGTAGAACAGATAAATGAAACCAGGAGGTGGTTCTTTGAAAGCATTAACAAAATTGATAAACCACTAGCCAGTTTGATCAAAAGAAAAAGGGAAGAACCCAAATAAATAAAATCAAGAATGAAAGAGAGAGATCACAACAAACTCTGCAGAAACACAAACAATAATAAGAGAATATTATGAGCAATTATACACCAATAAAATGGGCAATCTGGAAGAAATGGACAAATTCCTAGAAACATATACACTACCAAAACTGAAACAGGAAGAAATAGAAAATTTGAACAGACTCATAACCAGTAAAGAAATTGAATTAGTAATCAAATCTCCCCAAAAAACAAGAGTCCAGGGCTGGATGGTTTTACAGGGGAATTCTACCAAACATTTAGAGAAGAGTTAACACCTATTCTCTTAAGTCTGTTCCAAAAAATAGAAATGGAAGGAAAACTTCCAAACTCTTTCTATGAAGCCAGCATTATCTTGATTCCAAAACCAGACAAAGACCCTACTAAAAAAGAGAATTATAGACCAATTTTCCTGATGAACATGGATACAAAAATCCTCAACAAGTTACTAGCCAACCGATCCAACAATACATTAAAGAATTATTCACCACGACCAAGTGGAATTTATATCTGGGATGCAGGGTTGGTTCAATATCTGCAAAACAATCAATGTGATACATCACATTAATCCAATCAAGGATAAGAACCAAATGATCGTCTCAATAGATGCAGAGAAGCATTTGACAAAATACAGCATCCTTTCTTGATTAAAACCCTCAAGAAAGTAGGGATAGAAGGATCATACCTCAAGATCCTAAAAGCCACATATGAATGACCCAATGCTAATATCATCCTCAATGGGGAAAAATTAAAAGCCTTCCCCCTAAGGTCAGGAACATGACGGGGATGTCCACTCTCGCCACTGTTATTCAACATAGTATTGGAAGTCTTAGCCCGAGCAATCAGACAACACAAATGAATAAAAGGCATCCAAATCGGTCAGGAGGAAGTCAAACTTTCACTCTTCTCAGATGACATGACACTCTATATGGAAAACATATATGGTGTTGGGAAAACTGGACAGCAACATGCAGAAAAATGAACCTGGACCTCTTTCTTATACCATACACAAAAATAAACTCAAAATAGATGAAAGACCTAAATGTAAGACAGGAATCCATCAAAATCCTAGAGAAGAAAGCAGGCAAAAACCTCTTTGACCTTGGCTGCAGCAATTTCTTACTCAACACGTCTCTGGAGGCAAGGGAAACAAAAGCAACAATGAACTATTGGGACCTCATCAAAACAAAAGGTTTGTGCACAGTGAAGGAAATAATCACCAAAAGTAAAAAGCAACTGATGAAATGGGAGAAGATATTCACAAATGACATATCAGATAAAGAGTTAGTATCCAAAGTTTATAAAGAACTTATCAAACTCAATACCCCCAAAACAAATAACCCAGCGAAGCACATGAATAGACACTTCTCCAAAGAAGATATCCAGATGGTGGACAGACACATGAAAAAATGCTTAACATCACTCATTATCAGAAAATTACAAATCAAAGCCACAGTGAGATACCACCTCACACCTGTCAGAATGGCTTACATTAACAACTCAGGCAACAACAGATGTTGGCGGGGACGCGGGGAAGAGGAACTCTTTTGCATTGTTGGTTGGAATGCAAACTGTTGCAACCACTCTGGAAAACAGTATGGAGGTTCCTCAAAAAAGTAAAAATAGAACTATGTGATGGCCCAGAAATTGTACTACCAGGTATTTACCCAAGGGGTAAAGGTGTGCTGTTTCGAACAGGCACATGCATCCCCATGTTTACAGCAGCGCTCTCGACAACAGCCAAAGTATGAAAAGAGCCCAAATGTCCATCAACAGATGAATGGATAAAGAAGATGTAGTATACATATGTAGTGGAGTATTACTCAGCATTCAAAAAGAATGAAATCTTGCCATTTGCAACTATGTGGATGGAACTAGAGGGTATTATGCTAAGCGAAGTTAGTCAGTCAGAGAAAGACAAATATCATATGACTTCACTCATATGTGGAATTTAAGATACAAAAAAGATGAACATAAGGGAATGGAAGCAAAAATAATATAAAAACAGGGACACAATGCTATAGATTTCAAGGGTGATTCTTCATTTTTCAGATGGTTTTTGTTTGATTTTTGTTTTCTTGTTTTAATACTTCATCCTCTTAATTTCTGCTCTCTGATGTTCTAAATTAAAAAAAAAATTAGACATGGACGGACTCTTCTTATTTTCTGTTTATTTTGTAATTTTAGCCATAATGGAATGACATTAAGGAGTTTTGGTTTGGAGTTTTAGCCACTTGAATGTTTTGTCTATTAAGTTGTTTTGTTGTACTTATTTTTTAATGTTTATTTTTTGAGAGAGAAAGAGAGAGCAATCGGGAAAGGGCCAGAGAGAGAGGAAGATAGAGGTTATGAAGCAGCCTCTGTGCTTACAGCAGAGAGCCCGATGTAGGGCTTGAACTCACAAATTGCAAGATCATGACCTGAGCCGAAATCAGATGGTCAACTGACGGAGCTACACAGCATCCCTTAAATTATTTTAATTAAAATATTTGAGACAATGAACATTAAGTAGTATGTAACCTACCACTTGGTTATTTTTGTTTTTGCTTTTATTATATTTGTATCCTCCATACCATAGTATACCATGTCTATCACAGAGAAATAAATTTTAGATAAAGTCAATTACTAAACTCTACTAAACATAATACAAAGCTTCAAAGAAAATAATACATTCTATCTGCTGTTATAAAGGTTATCCTGCCAAAATATGTCAGAAGAAATTTATTTCTCTCATTTAGCTTATTAAACTTGGACAGGCCGCTACCTATAAAAAATGTAAGTTAACATTTTTAGAAGCAAACTCACTACACTATATTTACAAGAATTTTATTCCATACAGCACAGTGCTGATATTTAAATCCTACCACTTTTTAGAGATCAAGACTTATGTTCTCACAATTATGGAGACTTTTTTTTTTAACTTCCCACACCTCTTTTCTTACCCTAGCTGTTAGCAATTTCTGTTATCTGTACAACCCCATATGGTATGTTATGTTCTCTCATGTATTTCTTTTGTAATTTGTTTTAAAAATATTTGTTTATATTTGCCAATTTCTAAGAATCCTTCAATATTCCAAACCACTTAGAATATGGCCTCATATTGTGGTCTATCAAATAGTAAATACTCAGTAAATACCACTGAGTGCATCAGCAAGTAGACCTATTTATTTGTTTACATACAACTCTCTTACAGATAACAAAAAGAACTTGAAAGCTTATATAAATGTATTAAACATCACAAAATATGAAATTTATAATTAGTTAGTGATAATAAATACAATTAGAAGAAATTAGGATAGATGATAATGCAAAAATTATGACACAATTCCTTGAATATTTGAGATCAATGACCATAAAATTTGTTCTATGCTCTCTGGTAGCCTATGCCAAGTGAAAGTCAGAATCATTTATGCAATTCCTAGTGTTCATTAGCTAAAATAAAACCATCTGTTCAGAAAGTTTACACCAATTCCTTGTACTTACAGCGTAAATGTATTTATTTCAGGTGCATTTTTGTATAAAACTCAGGTAATCAAATTTACATCATATTGTTCAGTTTCAAAGGCAATGAACTTCATTGGTTTGTTTTTTCTACTGGCCCCCAGTATAAGCCTAATGAAAAAATGCCAAAAGTATGTTTAGTATAATTAATATTAATTCATAAATAATTTAAAAAGAACATGGCATTTCAAGACTAAATTTTTGTTTATCTGGCTTAATCTAGCTATATATGTTAGAATGCCTAACTTTCCTGTTTTCAATTTTTGATTCAACTATACCTTTTGATATATACTGACACCCCAAACCACCTGTGTATTACAATCCACACCTCTGGACATCACTAGATGAAAAAATATTCTGAGCAATCATAAGCTGAGATACAAAATGTTACAGGACAGTAACTCATAATTTAGTTTAAGCAGGTTTGTTGTTTTTGTTGGTAAAGCCATGTTTGTGCAATTATTACATTTGGGTATTATCATGAATTTTACCCACACTTTTAAATAAAAATAGTGGAAAATGGAAAAAAAAAGAGAACAAGTTCTGTTATTAGTGACAACAAAGTACAAGTTTCCTATAATTAGGACATCCTTAGGTATGATTATACTTGCAAAGATTTCCCTCAGTCTGATGTTCAATAAACATAAGCAAAAAAATTGTATTTTCAAATGTGAAGATGTGTAAAATCCCAGTAATAAGTATTACTGAGTCAAAAAAGCAAAATGTAATTTGGGTCCTTTGACATGTTTTAGCTGTCTGGAAACAGAAAACATTAAAACCAGAAAACTGGCTTTAGTACACATTATCAGGATTACAGTTTTATAAAATAGGATCACTGTCCCACTAAATTGACCACTTGGTAAGAGTTAATTGGCAGTGACTTTGGTTACACTCCCTAAGAGTCACCTCAAATGTTGTTCTCCGTTGAATGTACTTGAATGGTCAGCTGAAAGATGGTATTTTGACACCTTCCTGTCAAAGTAAAGGAGCTGGCAAGAACGCACCTGAATTTCACTCTCCTTTGTATTTCTTGCTCTTTCATCTCAGAAGCGAAGGATAGATAGAGTTGAGTGGCAGTAATTCAACCATATATAGCCCAAGAAGTTTCGTAAGTGTGTGTGTGTGTGTGTGTGTGTGTGTGTGTGTGTGCACGTTCAAAGATAAATACAAGTACTCAGGTTCTAAATCTAAATATTATCCATTATACTTTTCTTCTTATATAGCATTTTTTCTTCTCTTTTTGTAAGAATATGAGGAAAGGATGCTAGAAAACAAATTCATTAGAATATGGTTTACAAGATAAAAAAGATGCCTAAAATATTACATTGAGTCAATCAAGTATCTTCACTATGAGAAACAGTAATATGGATAATTTGAGTTAAACTAGAAAACAGTCAAAGCTATTAATAGATATAACTTTTTTAAAACATATGATTAGTTCCCTAATCTTTTTTTTAACAGCTAACCAACATCTTTTTTTTTTTAAATATTCATTTATTTTTGAGAAAGAGAGCAAGTGGGGGAAGGGCAGAGAGAGAGAGAGGGAGACACAGAAACTGAAGCAGGCTTCAGGCTCTGAGCTGTTAGCACAGAGCCCGACAAGGGGCTTGAAACCATGAACCTGGAGATCATGACCTGAGCTGAAGTTGGATGCTTAACCAATTGAGCCACGTAGGTGCCCCTGATTAGTTCCCTAATGTTGAAATTATTTCTGCAACTTAAAAATAATTAATCATGAATGAAACATTTGATTATATTTCCATGATATCCACATTTCAAAGACACAACTTATGAACAAGCACTGAATATAAATATGGTTATCTCTAATCACAATTAACTGCTAAATAAGAATCTATAGGAAAATGGAATTGTCTGTATTCAATATAACTTTTTATCAGATATCGGTATAGAAAACAGTAAATTTATTTTCAGTTATAATTCAGGGTCATGAAACCAATGCATTCTCTTTAGCTTAAAGTTTGCCTTGGACTTTTTTAAGAAAGTGAACATTACTAAAAATAAACATACTTTCTGTTCCTCAAAGATTTCCTACACAGAAGAGATTCAGTATTGTGGAGGGAAATCACGTTAGAAAAATAAATGTACCTACCTGATCTATAAATGAAATATTTTTACCAGTATATTGGTTAAAATATAACTAGATTTACATCTTTGTTTTCCAAATAGAATTTTAAGGAGGCACAATATTCACTTTCTGAAAGTGGACTTTTCATATTTTTCATCATTGTCAAGGCAATATTGAGCTAGATCTTAAAAGATAGAACAGCAAAAAAAATAATATGTTTTATTGACTTTCAAAATTACTTTGGTGCTCTGTTCCTTCTCAACATCCTATCCCTTAGAGAACTCATCCTTCAATTGTCATCTCTATACTGAAAAGTGCTAAATTTGTTTTTCTAGCTTATCTTCTCACCAAAACTGTAGTATGACTAACATTCTACTGTATATTTTTTTCTTGTTTCATCTTCTCACCGAAACTGCAATATGCCTTACATTCTATGTACATTTTTACCTGAATGCACTTTCTTTTTTTTAAATTTTTTTTAAGTTTATTTATTTTGAGAGAGAGAGAGAGTGCGCACAAGCAGAGGAGGGGC
Source organism: Herpailurus yagouaroundi (assembly GCF_014898765.1). Classification (NCBI taxonomy): domain Eukaryota; kingdom Metazoa; phylum Chordata; class Mammalia; order Carnivora; family Felidae; genus Herpailurus; species Herpailurus yagouaroundi. The sequence goes on from NW_024412400.1 coordinate 58,830,420, forward strand.
AGAGAGAAGGGGAAACAGAAGAGCCCTATGTGGGGCTCAAACTCATGAGCTGTGAGATCATGCTCTGAGCCAAGATCAAGAGGTAGATGCTTAACCGACTGAGCCACCCAGGCACCCCTATTTGAATGAACTTTCATCCTTCAAAGTCAAAAGTTCTGAAATTAAATTCAGAATTTTTTCCTGTCAAATCTCTGCTAAAATGTTTCACGATATTTTAGTGTCACCATTCCTACAGTAACCATCCTCAAAATCTACCCATCATTTTTCATGCATCAGTTCTTGCACAAAGCCTTTTAAACATTTCAGCTCTTCAAGTTTTTCTGTTTTCAAAATTTTTATAACATTTAAAAAATACACTTAAGAGTAGGTACATCTTGCTTTACTTCCTACTGGTTTCAGGTGTGTACAACACAGCTATCAATAATATGTGCTAAAAGGCTTACCTACATAATCTTCAATCCTTACCAAATCCTGTTAATAGAATTTATAATTTCCATTTTACAGATGTTTCATTGAGACAGAGACTAATGTTTATGCCAAAGTCACAAAGCAAAATCTGGGTTTAATTCTATTCTGATTTATAATTTGAAAAGCTTCATATATAATATGTTTTCTCCCTATATATCAACAAACATCTTATTTTTCCTAAATGCTACTTCACTCTGAAAATAGAGCAGATACTTAATAAATGTGTGTTGACTTGTAAGCTAATAAATACGAGTTTTGCAAAACCAAAACTAATCTATTTGATGACAAGTAAAGGTATACCAGCTTTCAGGGATAATAAAATCATTGTACATATATAAGTATACTGAGTTATTTAAAGCTGCAGTTAAAACTTACTGAATCATAGATAATATGCACAGAGTAATAAAATCTAAAGCCAAAAGATAGGTTTCCAAATGTCAACACGTGAAAAGTATATAAAACAAAATATTGGAAAGGGTGTTTGAAAATGATGTCATGATTAATTCTGAACTGTGTATTATGCCTATTTTATAGGTATTAGGTATTATAGGTATAGGTATAGGTATTAGATGTTATTACCTAATGTTTTCATTTTAGCAGAACCTCAAGCATGGGAAACACTAAAAGTCCTTCAATATAGCCTCTTTTTACCATAAATAAATAGTGGCTAAAGAAATCATAGTAATAGTATCTCAAAGCCCAAATCCTATTGAAGGGAAGACCCCAAGCCATGGAAAGTAAGGACTGTCCCTTGTGACAGAGGAGAACAGAGGGTCTCTTTCCCTGCTCTTAGCAGATACTTGAACTACCAGACATAATTCACTGGGAAGCAGTAGAATTGCGGGTCTAACAGTGTTGACAGCATCCTAAGCAGATCATTCTTAGGCTCTATTTTTGGCTGTCCCCAGCACTGCTTAACACCCTTTGATTTTCTACCCTTTTTCTTAACTTTTTACTGATACTAAGAGTCAGTATTTGCACTTGATTAAAGAGTTATACAAAAATTAGGTTAATAATCTTAGCAGACATTCATATAGCCTGAATGAAAAAATTAAGAAAATAGTAGAATATTTCCTCAAAATATTGGACAATGAAAAATCATTTAATCCATAGGATGATAACCAAGATGTGCTCCAGCTTCTCAAAGTGTCTTCAGGGAAACTAATAGAAAATGTTCCATGAAGATTAGCAATTATTATGTATTAATTTATATTGATAACATTTTAAATTGATAATGCACATAGGAAACCAATCCTCTACTCAACATTTCACTTAATTAAACAGGACAGTCTATTCTCAGGCCATTCCCAATGACTGTTTCCAGTTGCCTTAGCAACTTTAGTTACTAAAAGCTCACTTAGACACAATTAAGTCATAGTGGGAATAAGAGACCTTGGATGGTTTTGGCTTTTAACCTCCTAGGTCACCAGACACTTAGAGCAGCATCAATCGATACAAATATCCCTCTGTTGAGGAGGTGGCTTACAAATAATAAACATTATGCTTCAGTACCAAAGTTTCAGGAATTTGGAGGGATTAGCAGATCACATACAGCTCATTTCATATCCTTGCCATGTCCCTTCAGTTTGCTTCTCAATCCCCTGCCTCCATTTATTCTTTCCATATAAAAGTGCCACCCAAGGTGTATAATTTTTTCTTCAATCTTTAAAATAGAAATTTTGAAAGTTAGCCTCAGATTACAGACAGCGATTTACAAGATTGTCTCTCAAGCTAGATTACAACTTAATTTGAGAATGAGAACTACATACTAATGTGGGCTAATTTTGTGTTTCTAAAGTGTTTTATATATTACAAGCATTCAAAGGAAGTGTGTTGGAAATTAAACATCTTTAAATCTACTGATAAAAATGTTATTTATTAAAATTAATTTTAAATAGAAAAATACAATAACTGAAATATCAAGTGACTTTATTATAATACTAATGACGCTTCAGTATAATTACCAGTTTATTTGGTTGCATCTTCAATTGGAATCTAATTGTTCACTTATCTAATTTCTAATCAATTAGAATCTCTGTGTGAGCACAGGACATCATGTCTGGTTTATTCTTTGTGGTACTCCTCAATAACAGAGCACATTATATAAACATTTTTAAATTAATGATAAAATCACTTATTCAAAAAAGCAATATTTTTATTAAAGTACATTTGTGTGTGTGTGTGTGTGCATGTGTGTGTTTGGATATTTATCTTTGGTTTTACATTTACAATCAAAACACTGTTTTCCAAAGTTACTTAGGTCAGTTCCTTTCTTTGTTTATTTTTGGAATTGAAGTACAAGTAACATACAGGGTTATATTAGTTTCAGGTGTAAAATATAATGATTCAATAGTTCTATACAGTACTCACTCAAGGTTCAATAAAACTGTTGTACTCCTAATCTCCTTTATCTATTTCACACACCACCTCACTCAACTCCCCTTTGGCAACCACCAGTGTGTTCTCTGTATTTGAGTTTCTTTTTCTTTGATTTGTCTTTTTTTCTTTTTGTTTGTTTGTTTTGTTTCTTTAATTCTACATATAAGTGCAATCATACTGTAGTTATCTTTAGAGAAAGATACTTACTTACTTAGCATTATATTCTTTACGTCCACCCATACTGTTGCAAATGGCTAGATCTCACTTTTTTTATGAATAATATTTCATGGTGTGTGTGTGTGTGTGTGTGTGTGTGTGTATTCTATATTCATTTATTCATTCATCTAGGGATAGACATTTGGGTTGCTTCCATATCTTGACTATTGTTAATAATATTGCAATAAACATAAGGGTGTATATATATATATATATGTGTGTATATATGTATATATACATATATGTGTGTTCAGATTAGTGTTTCTATTTTGAGTAAATACTCAGTAGTGTAATTACTGGATCTTATTCCATGCCACAATATTAATATTCTTACTATAAAGTTCAAATGAATGAGAAATAAGGAACCTGACATTTTAAAAAGGAAAAAGATAAATAAACAGTGTGGGTTTTGTATCAAGGGAAACACACACACACACACACACACAAAACAAAATGTATAAAGTATAAGCCAAAAAGAAAGAAAAATATTAAAATAGAAAAATCCATTAATTTGTAATCTAGAATGAAGAAAACAGCATAAATAAAGTATGAATAAAGTGACAGAAATTCTAACATAATTGTGATTTACATATATGATATGAACTTATCAATTAAAAGCAGAGAATCTCAGAGGCAGTATGTTGTATTCAAAAGACACTTAAAATTTTTAAAAATACAGAGAGTATTATAAGAATAGGAGAATATACTTGATAAATATTAATGAAATAGAATTGACGTATCATACTAATTGAAAAATTAGCATGCAGTGCAAAAAAGTATCAAAAGAAGAAAAAAACATGTTATACAATAGAAAAATTAACAATAGAGCAAGAAGATATAACCATAATGAAATTGTATGTATCTAACAAAATGGTCAAGAATATATAAAGCAAAACTGTAAGTATAGTAAATACAGCAGACCCTTGAACAACATGGGTTTGAGTTTCATGAGTCTGCTTTTACACATATTTTTTACTGTACAATCCTGCAAATGTATTTTATCTTCTGATTTTCATAATATCTGTTCTCCAGTGTACTTTACTGTAATAATACAATATATAATACATATAACAAACTGTGTTAATTGACACAGTGTATGTTATCAGCAAGGCTTCCTAGTCAACAGTAGGTTGTTACTAGTGAAGTTGTGGGAAAGCCACACATTATAGTATGTGCATTTTTTATTATGAGGGTCAGCCCTTCTAACCCCATTTGGTTGAAGGGTCAACTACAGGTACAGGTAAAACATTCACCTTAGGGAATAGGAAGAAGTTGAGTATGTGGAAAAGTAATTTTATTTTAGATGTATGTAATGTAAAGACCTTTTCCCTTAAGTTTTATTATATTGTTTTGCCTTACTCTGTGCAATTCACTATAAAAGAGTTAAAGAAATATTGGAACAGTATCATGTGGTAATAACTAGGATGACAAATAGACTCAAAACAATGTAACAGTAATGATGATTAGTATCTATTTTAGCTCTTACTGTGTGCAAGGTACACAATTTGTATGCATTTTAGAAATGTGATTTTCACTTTTATATGACACTCTCAGGATCATACAGTTAAGATAACAACTTATAATTTTAACTATATTTTATACTTTTTTGTTACCAACTTGATAAAAGTATCTAGAAGGATTAATGAGAGTTGGGAGATGGTTTCATAGTAAACATAATAGCTAAGCCCAAATACGTGAGAAATCATTACATACAATGACTGTTCATTTATATCATCAAGGGGAAAAATTAATATTAGTTGATATAAGTTCAGTGAGAACTATTCCAGTTTTATACAGGACAACTTATCCATAGGCTGCTTTCAAAAAGAGTGAATTACTCACCTTTGATATTAGAAAAATTAAGAAAATATATGTTGTCAGAACTATTATAGAAGTAGCCAATCGTAAATTAGACGGTTAGGATAGAAGATGAAATTTAAAGATTCTTTCAAAAACACAGATTTTATAGTGCTCCCACAGATCAAACTCTATTGTTTTGGATAAATGCTAGACTGTTAATGTTTCTTTTATGCCTGTAAATTACTAAAACCAACATACATAAGAACAAAATTTCATAGGTCAAATTACAATTCTAAATACGAAATATCAAACTGTGTTCTATGCCTGCCTTTAATTTACCATATATGATCTCTAAGCTTTCTTTTATTTATTTTTAATTTTTTTAATGTTATTTATTTTTGGATGGGGGGGTAGGGAGGGGTGGGGCAGAGACAGAGAGGGAGACACAGAATCCAAAGCAGACTCCAAGCTCCGAGCTGTCAGCACAGAGCCTGATGAGGGGCTTGAACTCATGAACTGTGAGATCATGACCTAACCCGAAGTCGGATGTTTAACCAACTGAGCCACCCAAGCGCCCCACTAAGCTTTTTTTTAAATGTCCATAGGTTTAAGTAAAATGATATAGATATGATGGGAACAAGATACATGTTTATATGCCATAGCACTTTTGTTTTCACTAATAACTTTGGAATTACAAGTAAAAAGCAATTGATATTTTGGTTAATTATTGTCAGATAGTTTAATTTAACAGTTTTGCTGAGATGAAAATAATTACGTTTGATGTTTGACGTTTTGGATTCCAATGTCAATGTATTCAACTACTTCAGGGAATATTTTGCTGCTAATCCTTTTTTGCCAACCATAGATTAACTACAATTAATAATCAAATATCTTCAAGGAGTCATTTATATTTTAATTAAAATAAATAAATAAAAGTTAATACAAATGTTTACATCAAAATCACTTCTTTACTACTTTAAAATTCAGAATCCTAGATCATAGATAAGTAATAATTCCAGTTCTTGATAAGCATTGTTGGAGTAACAAACTTAATGGGAAGAAACTACTGAAGTCCTCATCAAAGCAAAAATAGAATACTTCTCCATCTAGGAAGGGTATGTCAATTCCTTTATTATTAGGGTTGTTCCACTACCTTCACATATGGAATGTGTATATATTCCATATATATGTATATATATGTATGTATGTATGTATATATTCACACATAACACAGACTATCGTCTTTTCACACAGTTATGTGAGAACTCAAATTATTGAATCCAGACTTTCTGAAGGTTCACTTGAGAATATTTATTAAACCTCTACCATGTATCACGCACTTTACTAGGGATTTACATGAATCACTTAATGTAAATAATACAACACCCTCTGAGTTAGGCTGTCTTATTATCTCCAAATAACATAAATCAAAATTTATGATTAAGTAATTTAGACCTATAATTTGTTCCATATGCACTTTCTTAATCTGCTACGCTCTCTGTATTAGCTAGACCAGCGATTCTCTAATATTTTACTTTCAGGACCCCTTTACCCTCTTAAAAGATATTGAAGTTCCCTAAGAGCTTTTGATTATGTGGATTTTATATACAAATACTTATCACATCTGATACTAAAAATGAGAATTAAAAATATTCTGTCATCAAAACATGTTGTTAATAATCCATTGCATGTTAACATAAAAATATTTTTTGGAAACATATACTGTCCAAAACAAAAAGTAATAAGGGAAGTGACATTGTTTTACATTTTTTTTTGCAAATCTCTTTAACGTTTAGCTTAATAAAAGATAGAGTCTCATTCCTGCCTTGGATTTCAACCTGTTATGATACTACTTTTTTCATACACTTGTGAGAAATTCAAAAGCCATATGATATATTTGTATTATTATAAAAAGGTTTTAATTTATGGAGCCCTTGATTGGTCACACTTGGAGAAGCACTACACTGATGCATCACTTGATACATCTACCTTTCACAGATAATTTTAACTTACTCCATAATTATAAAGAGATACTGAAAAATATACTTTAAAGAGTATATAAACAGAATTTTAGCTAAGCAAGTATGCAAAGTTTTCGCAATGCCTGACATTGTGATCTTTTAATAAAATCAGTTATAAATATTTAATATTTTATTATCACAATTAACATATTGTTTTTACATTATCCCTAGATGTTCTTATATTTCCCTTACACATCCTTAGTATGATCACAAGATATGGCTTTAGGAATAAAGGCAAAGGAAGCTATTTAGTGATGAATGTACATATTGTATTTTTTTTATATGACAAACATTTATTACATAATAAGCCCTGTGTTAGGTGTTAGAGATAACAATAGATCCCAGTATGTTAAAAAATATTAGCAAATATTTCCCAGGAAGTTGGAGAGAAAAATATATCTGAGTAGCTAAAGCTGTCTGGTAGAAATTGGAAAGAAATTTCTATAGCACACCAACCTGTTAAAAAGTGAGATATTGTGCTAGTTAGTAAACTATTTTTTTCTGATAATGATCAATATTTTTTTTTAATTTGAAAAAGATTTGACAAAACTTTTTACTACCTAGAGCGTAAATGACAAATGTGAAGCATGGTTTAGTTATGGAGGAAAAGAAAAAAATATTTTTTGTTGTTCTTTAATATTTAAGGAATGGAAACGCTAAAGACAGTTATTGAAATAAGCCTAAAACCACTAACTAGACACCGATTTAATTTTGGCAGCACATGGGTTATAGGAATGAAATATTTTGGAAAAGATAATGTGTTTTATCCTTTGTCTATTTGGTTTTATATGAAAAAAATTCAGCGTTTTCCATTTATAATTCAGAAAATTAAATGTCTCTAGGAGAAAAAATGTATAACTGTATAATTGTTGGTACACTAGAATACAATGAAATATTTTGAATTCATGCATTCTTGATAAAATACAGCACTGACATACTACAGTAATTTTTACAGTAACTAATTTCCTACTATGAAGGGTATAAACATAAAATACAGATTAACAACATAAAGTTCACTGTGATAAATCAACAACACAAAGTTCACTACGATAAGAGATCAAAGTGCAACAAGTCTTTCTTTTCCACTAAATTATCTATTTTACAGCAATTATACTTCATGAAAACATTTGAGCAGAAAGTATCAGTTTTCACTGAACTATCATTATGCCCTTTGAATTAAAATGGAAATATTTAAACATACTTTTACTATGTTCTAAAATGCTTTATTCACCCAACTAATATTTATTGAGTATATATTATTGTAATGCACTCTTCAGGTATCAGACCTAAATCACTAGGAAAAAAAAAAAAGAAAGATAAATCCCTGTTATACATTGGAGCTTACATCCTAGTGGAAAAGGAACACAACAAACATGTCAAATAAGTATGTTTTTAAAGTATATTAAAACATGGTAAAAGCTATGTGGGTGAAAGAAGTGGAAGATGATTTTGTGTGCCAGAGGAAAATCTTGTTGAATATTTTTTTCTTTTTGTCTTTTTTTTTAATAAACATAAAGTAAACCTGCCTTTTGATGGTGTACACTTTTATGAGTTTTTTTTTTTTAATTTTTTAACGTGTATTTTTGAGAGAGACAGAGACAGAGAGTGAACAGGGGAGGAGCACAGAGAAAGGGAGATACAGAATTGGAAGCAGGCTCCAGGCTCCGAGCTGTCAGCACAGAACCCCACACGGGGCTCGAACTCACAAAACGCGAGATCATGACCTGAGCCAAAGTCAGACGCTTTACTGACTGAGCCACCCAGGTGCCCCACTTTTATGAGTTTTAACATACGTGTTGATTCATATAGTCACAACCACAACCAGGATAACGGACAATTAAAAAAATCACCAAAACTCCTTTTTGCTGCCCCTATGTAGTCGAACCTTCCCCCATCCCTAAACAATTCTACTCTTCCCCATTTCCATAGCTTGGAATTTTCATGAAAGTCTTATAAATAGAATCATACACTGTGTATCATTTTAATACTGTCTTCTTTCACTCAGCATAATGTCTTTGAGATTCATCCAAATTGTTTATATTAATGCTGTGTTCATTTTTATTAATGAGTAGTATTCCATTGTGTCAATGTATCATAGTTTGCTTACCCATATAGCTGATGAAGAACAAATTTATTGAGTAAATACAAATTTTAATTTGTTCAGGGTAAATATTCAGGAGTAGAATTACTGAGTTATGTAGCAAGTGTATGTATCAATTTATAAGAAATTGCCAAACTGTTTCAGTTGCTATACCATTTTGCACTCCCATGAGCAATTTTTCTTTGCCTATCCATATAAAATTTAAAATTAGCTTGTTTATATCAATAAAAATATTTCTGGAATATTAATTGGAATTGCATTGTATCCATATATTTGAGGAGATTTGAGATATTTATTATGGTGAGTCTCCCAATTCATGAAATGATAGGTCTCTCCAGATATTTAGGTCTTCTAAAAATTTGATTTCCTTCGTCACTACTGTGTATTTTCTGAATACAGATGCTTCACATGTTTTATTAAATTTGTACCTTAAAATTTCATTTTTTGGAGTTGCTGTAACTAGTACTGAATTAAAAATTTTTGTTTCCAAGTGTTCATTATTAGTACATAGAAATATGATTGATTCTTATGTGTTGACCTTGTACAGTCTTTGTTGAATTCATTCATTCTAGTTTTTTTTTTTTAGATTCTGTATCATCAAGGTTTTCCAGATAAACAGAAAAAATTACATATATATGTATATATGTTTGTGTGTGTTTATATATATGTGTGTGCATGTATATATGTACATATGTATGGATGGATTTTGAGGAATTGACTTTTGCAATTTTTTAATTTGGCAAGTCCAACATTTGTACAGCAAGCCAGTAGGTTGGAAATTCTCAGGTGGGAGTTGAGGCAGAATTTCCTTGTCCTCAGGGAAACCTCAGTTTGGTTTTTAAGGGTTTCCAACTGATTGACTTAGGTCATCCACATTATAAAGAATAATCTCCTTTATAAAGTCAATTGATTGTAGATGTTATTCACATTTACTAAATATCTTCAGTGCAACACCTTAGTGTTGATTTAATGACTGTATATTATAGCCCAGCCAGGTTTACACATAAAACTGTCAAGATTCCTTGGGATTTTATAGGTAGACAATATCATCTATGAATAGGGTAGTTATATTTCTTCCTTTCCAATGTGTGTGACTTTTATTTCTTTTTCTTACCTTATTATACTGGCTAAAACTTCCAGAACAATGTCGAATAGAAATGATGAGAGTGCATATCTTTGCTTTTTCCCTGTTATTAAAGGAAAAGCATTCAATCTTTCAACATTAAGAATGATGATAGCTGCAGATTTTTAAATATATGTCCCTTATCAGATTGGGGAAGTTTCTTTTTATTCCAAGTTTGTTGAGCATTCCTGTCATGAATGCATGCTGAATGTTGTCAAAAAAACATTAATATAATCATGTCATGAATTACTGATTTTTGAATATAGCATATTCTTACATACTGGGATAAACCCCACTTCAACTTAGTCTTTGAGTTCTGTTTTGTTTTTAATGTGTTGCTAAATTCAACTTGCCAACATTCTGTTGAGGATTTTTGCCTCTGTGCAGAACAGATACTACTCTGCAGTTTGTTTTCCTTATTTTTCTGGTTGTAGTATTAGAATTATGCTGGCTTCATAAAAAAATATTTGGTAAGTATACTATAGTGTATAGAATTAATGTTACTTATATTTTATTTAATTTTTTTTTAAATAGGCCTACCCTATGACCCAGCAGTAGCACTGCTAGGAATTTACCCAAGGGATACAGGAGTACTGATGCATAGGGGCACTTGTACCCCAATGTTTATAGCAGCACTCTCAATAATAGCCAAATTGTGGAAAAAGCCTAAATGTCCATCAACTGAGGAATGGATAAAGAAATTGTGGTTTATATACACAGTGGAGTACTACGTGGCAATGAGAAAGAATGAAATATGGCCCTTTGTAGCAACGTGGATGGAACTGGAAAGTGTGATGCTAAGTGAAATAAGCCATACAGAGAAAGACAGATACCATATGTTTTCCCTCTTATGTGGATCCTGAGAAACTTAACAGAAACCCATGGGGGAGGGGAAGGAAAAAAAAAAGAAAAAAAAAGAGGTTAGAGTGGGAGAGAGAGCCAAAGCATAAGAGACTCTTAAAAACTGAGAACAAACTGAGGGTTGATGGGGGTGGGAGGGAGGGGCGGGTAGGTGATGGGCATTGAAGAGGGCATCGTTTGGGATGAGCACTGGGTGTTGTATGGAAACCAACTTGACAATAAATTTCATATGATAAAAAAAACCAGTAAGAACCAAAAAAAATTTTTTAATGTTTATTTATTTTTGAGAGAGTGAGAGAGAATATGATGGGGGTGGGGGGGCAGAGAGAGAGGGAGACACAGATTCTGAAGCAGGCTCCAGGCTCTGAGCTATCAGCATAGACCCTGATGCGGGGCTCAAATCCACAAACTGCCAGATCATAACCTGAGCCAAAGTTGGACACTCAACAGACTGAGCCACCCAAGCGCCCCTATGTTACTTATTTTTTAAATGGCTGAGAGAATTCACCAATTTAAATATATGGGCATATAAACTTCTTTTTTGAGAAATGTTTTAATTACAATTTCAGTATCTTAAGTAGCTATAGAAATGCTTAGATTATGTATTTCATCCGGCTAAGTTTCAATAGTTTGAGGTTTGTGTCAAATTGGTGCATTTAATTTAAGCTGTCTAATTTATATACATATAGTTGCTCATAACATTCACTTAGCATTCTTTTAATGCGTCTGGTATACATAGCGATATCCTCTCTTACATTCTTAATATTCTTATTCATATTCTCTCTCTCTTTCTTCTCATTTGCAGACTTATTAACCTTTTCACACAATAATATTTCAATTCACTGTTTTACCTTTTTTTGTTTGTTTTGTTTTACATGCAATGTAATATTGATTGGAGATATTAATACATAGTATTTTATTATTTGTTTTCTTTTTTACCTCAATGCTTCATTTACTTATTTCCTCTTTTCTGCCATTTTTTGGACTATTTTACCAGTTTTTGCATTCTACTTTAATTGCCTATTGTGTTTTTGAGTATATCTCTCTGTTATTACTCAAGTAGGTTTCCTTGGTATTAAAATACATGCACTGATTCAGTTTCTAGTCCAGCACATTAGGAGCTTGGAAGTCATCAATCCATCCTAACAACAAGTTAAAACAAAACAAAACAAAACAAAAAAGAAACTAAACAAACTAAAAAATCAACTGCTCTTCTTTGATTCATCAGAGATGTGAGGTCACAGGACAAACTGCAATAGCCAAAACTAGAGACAAAGGCAGGCAAGTAGAGAGTCACAACCTGCCAGAGCAGAAACCTGCCTGGAAACCAGGACCGGATGGGAAAACCTAAATTGTATGTGCACAGTTGCTGGCGATTCACTGTGAGTCTGAGAGATAAAATTCCAGGGGAGCAGTCATAGGGGGCCCCCAATGTTTTGTGAGTTTTACTTTCAGAAGTTCAAACAGGTTCTCGCAGTGATAGACCACATTCTGGGCCATAAGACATACCTGTACAAATTTAAAGAATGTAAAAAATACAATGTATGCTCTCAAACCACATGGAATTAAACCTGAAATCAGTAACAGAAAAATGTAAATTACAAATATTTAGAGATTAAACAACATACTTCCTAATAACGAATAGGTCAATGAAGAAATCTCAGGAGAAATTTTAAAGTATTTCAACTAAATGAAAATGCAAATACACATCAAAATTTGTGGCATGGAGTGAAAGTATTGCTTAGAGGAAAATTTATGGCACTGAATGCATATATTAGAAAAGAGGAAAAATTAAATTTAACAATCTAAACTCCTACCATAGGAAACTAGAAAAAGAAGAGGAAATTAATTCTAAAGTAAACAGAAGAAGAGACAATAAAAATTAAAAAAGAATTCAAGGAAATTGATAATAGAAATCAATAAAGAAAATCAGCAGAACAAATACTATATTCAGTTCTTTAAATTGTCATGTTCTTGGTTTCAAGGTTAGCCTCACACAAAAGAATTCAAGAGAGGAAACAATACAAAAATACATATGTAGCGGGGCACCTGGGTGGCTCGGTCGTTTAAGAACCTCATTCCTGATAGACTCCTGAAATCGGCTCAGGTCAAGATCTCGCAGTCATGAGATTAAGCCTCACTAAGCATGGAGACTGGTTGGGATTCTCTCTCTCCCTTTCTCTCTCTGACCCTCCCCAACTGGTGCTCTCTCTTGCTCTCTAAATAAACATTAAAAAAAGCATGTAAGGAGGTATAAATTTAAATTATACCCTTTTCTATTTGTGTTTTATTGTGATAAGTAACATCTAAATGCATTTTCTGCATTTAGCAAAAAATATGTTTGCAATTACATCAGATTAAATACATTTTGAGAATTTTGTTGGTCACTTTGAGCAAAAAGTGAGGAATGCATGCTGTTTCTTTGGAGAAAATCTATTCTATTCTTACAACTTCAACATTCAAGTAAATGCCAACAAGCCTAAGTGAATTGTTTGAAATATCATGAGCCTATATTTTCTCTTTTAAGTCCACTAATAACAAAACAAATTTAAGAAAAACAGCCAAAACAATCTGTGAGGGCAAATGACTAAAAATCATCCAACATACGCATAATAGCCATCAAAACAAAAATAAAAATAATCAGAAATCAGTACAACCATTTAACCACTGAAGATGTGCAATATTACATAACTCTATGCTTCTTTTTATTATAAAAAATAATATATTGACTGAAATAAAATTAAGCACTTGAAATATTTTGGATATTTCAGGTCACATTATAAAGTTATCTCCTGTTAAGGAAAAAAAATAAATTTACATTTAAAAACGATTTCCACAAAAATGACTTCAAGGAAGGGGCGCCTGGGTGGCTCAGTCAGTTGAGCAGCCGACTTCGGCTCAGGTCATGATCTCGCGGTCCGTGAGTTCGAGCCCCGCGTCGGGCTCTGTGCTGACAGCTCAGAGCCTGGAGCCTGTTTCAGATTCTGTGTCTCCCTCTCTCTGACCCTCCTGCATTCATGCTCTGCCTCTCTCTGTCTCAAAAATAAATAAACATTAAAAAAAAATTTTAAAAAAAGATAAAAAAATGACTTCAAGGAAAAAAATACTTTAAAATTATAACAATATATTTAGTGAGTTATTATATATAGCACATTGCTGAAGCAAGGTGAAACATGTAGTATTGTGAAATGAAAATAGTGTCCAGTGGGAGAGATAAAAGGAAAGAGAGTTCTAATTTACTAAGCTCTTACATAAACATTGTGTTATTTTTTCTATTATTTTATTTTGGCCACACACATACACACACACACACACACACACACACACACACAAGAAATGAACAGGTGTTCTAGAGAAACAGGCGAGGAAGGCAAGGTTCAATGTACACAATCAGTGAAAAGAGCCAAAGGTTTTTATCTCCAAGGGCCATGCTCATTGCATTAAAGCATAAATAACTCTGGAGCTTAGCCTATCTTATATTTTAAGCAGTACATAATGTGTTCACGCAAAACGCTGGCATGAATAAACTCCTTAGTACTGTCCGAATTATCTGGGTGAAGTCTCAGAGTTCATCAGGTCATTTGTATTTACAAAGATACTGCCTTGATTGTGAGAGTGTACACGCAGGAATCACATGCTATAATAGTGACCTGTTTCCAATGAGGTACTTTGCCAATTAAAGCATATTTCACCTCTTTCTCAATCATAGAGATGAGAAATATAGGAGGGATTTAATAGTTTTTGAATTAAGTAGATAATTAACGATGCATGTAACAGATATTGTTTCATATCCAGTACAATTTAAGTCTTCCTACCCACTTCCACAAATTCCAAGGTAATCATTTACATCAGCCTGTGAATTTTCAAATACCAGCTATAATGTTTAAGGACTTATTCATCCTTAGAAGATGACTATAGATGTACTTGTGGCATCTTTATTTTTCATGGACAGGTGTTCCCTCTTACTGACTATTTAAAAGAAAGGCAGATATGTAGTGACTAGTATGAAAGAACCTCCAATGGAAAAAAGCCAGGAGCAAAACAGTTTGCTCAATATGTATTATGTACCTGTGTTACCATTCGTAAATTTGGGGGAAAAAAAAGCTAGATCTGCTGAAAGCCTCCTGCCCCCCGCTCCCCTACACACACACCGGGTATTGTTTCCAGAGTCTTCTCCTTCTTATTACTACCAAACTTCATGAGCCATTCACTTTGGTAGGTTGCTTGGTGTAGAAGAAGGAACTAGAATCAGAATTGGAAGCTTTGTATCTTAGGTGGGTATCTTAACCTCTCTTTGTCTCAGTTTATCTCAAGTATAAAGCAAAGATAAATCTTATTTTCATGAAAGATAGTGTGTCATGGTAAATCAGATCACGGGCTTTGGGGACACAGATCGAAGACTACGTTTTTGTCTGTTATTTCTTAAAATTTGTGTCCTTGATACAAATGATTTGATCAGAGACATAGATTGTTACAGACAGAAAACACTGCATCTGTTGTCTAATTAATTTTAATAATCTATTCACAACCTCATACAGTATATTGTCAAACAGAATTTCCTTGATAGCAATATAAAAAGATACGTACATATATACATTTTCTTTTTTTTTTATATATGAAATTTATTGTCAAATTGGTTTCCATACAACACCCAGTGCTCATCCCAAAAGGTGCCCTCCTCAATACCCATCACCCACCCTCTCCTCCCTCCCACCCCCCATCAACCCTCAGTTTGCTCTCAGTTCTCAACAGTCTCTTATGCTTTGGCTCTCTCCCACTCTAACCTCTTTTTTTTTTTTTTCCTTCCCCTCCCCCATGGGTTCCTGTTAAGTTTCTCAGGATCCACATAAGAGTGAAACCATATGGTATCTGTCTTTCTCTGTATGGCTTATTTCACTTAGCATCACACTCTCCAGTTCCATCCACGTTGCTACAAAAGGCCATATTTCATTTTTTCTCATTGCCACGTAGTATTCCATAGTGTATATAAACCACAATTTCTTTATCCATTCATCAGTTGATGGACATTTAGGCTCTTTCCATAATTTGGCTATTGTTGAGAGTGCTGCTATGAACATTGGGGTACAAGTGCCCCTATGCCTCAGTACTCCTGTGTCCCTTGGATAAATTCCTAGCAGTGCTATTGCTGGGTCATAGGGTAGGTCTATTTTTAATTTTCTGAGGAACCTCCACACTGCTTTCCAGAGCGGCTGCACCAATTTGCATTCCCACCAACAGTGCAAGAGGGTTCCCGTTTCTCCACATCCTCTCCAGCATCTATAGTCTCCTGATTTGTTCATTTTGGCCACTCTGACTGGCGTGAGGTGATACCTGAGTGTGGTTTTGATTTGTATTTCCCTGATAAGGAGCGACGCTGAACATCTTTTCATGTGCCTGTTGGCCATCTGGATGTCTTCTTTAGAGAAGTGTCTATTCATGTTTTCTGCCCATTTCTTCACTGGGTTATTTGCTTTTCGGGTGTGGAGTTTGGTGAGCTCTTTATAGATTTTGGATACTAACCCTTTGTCCGATATGTCATTTGCAAATATCTTTTCCCATTCCGTTGGTTGCCTTTTAGTTTTGTTGGTTGTTTCCTTTGCTGTGCAGAAGCTTTTGATCTTCATAAGGTCCCAGTAATTCACTTTTGCTTTTAATTCCCTTGCCTTTGGGGACGTGTCGAGTAAGAGATTGCTACGGCTGAGGTCAGAGAGGTCTTTTCCTGCTTTCTCCTCTAAGGTTTTGATGGTTTCCTGTCTCACATTCAGGTCCTTTATCCATTTTGAGTTTATTTTTGTGAATGGTGTGAGAAAGTGGTCTAGTTTCAACCTTCTGCATGTTGCTGTCCAGTTCTCCCAGCACCATTTGTTAAAGAGACTGTCTTTTTTCCATTGGATGTTCTTTCCTGCTTTGTCAAAGATGAGTTGGCCATACGTTTGTGGGTCTAGTTCTGGGGTTTCTATTCTATTCCATTGGTCTATGTGTCTGTTTTTGTGCCAATACCATGCTGTCTTGATGATGACAGCTTTGTAGTAGAGGCTAAAGCCTGGGATTGTGATGCCTCCTGTTTTGGTCTTCTTCTTCAAAATTACTTTGGCTATTCGGGGCCTTTTGTGGTTCCATATGAATTTTAGGATTACTTGTTCTAGTTTCGAGAAGAATGCTGGTGCAATTTTGATTGGGATTGCATTGAATGTGTAGATAGCTTTGGGTAGTATTGACATTTTGACAATATTCTTCCAATCCATGAGCAGGGAATGTCTTTCCATTTCTTTAAATCTTCTTCAATTACCTTCATTAGCTTTCTATAGTTTTCAGCATACAGATCCTTTACATCTTTGGTTAGATTTATTCCTAGGTATGTTATGCTTCTTGGTGCAATTGTGAATGGGATCAGTTTCTTTATTTGTCTTTCTGTTGCTTCATTGTTAGTGTATAAGAATGCAACTGATTTCTGTACATTGATTTTGTATCCTGCAACTTTGCTGAATTCATGTATCCGTTCTAGCAGACTTTTGGTGGAGTCTATTGGATTTTCCATGTATAATATCATGTCATCTGCAAGAAGCGAAAGCTTGACTTCATCTTTGCCAATTTGGATGCCTTTGATTTCCTTTTGTTGTCTGATTGCTGATGCTAGAACTTCCAGCACTATGTTAAACAACAGCGGTGAGAGTGGGCATCCCTGTCGTGTTCCTGATCTCAGGGAAAAAGCTCTCAGTTTTTCCCCGCTGAGGATGATGTTAGCTGTGGGCTTTTCATAAATGGCTTTTATGATCTTTAAGTATGTTCCTTCTATCCCGACTTTCCCAAGGGTTTTTATTAAGAAAGGGTGCTGGATTTTGTCAAAGGCCTTTTCTGCATCGATTGACAGGATCATATGGTTTTTCTCTTTTTTTTTGTTAATGTGATGTATCACGTTGATTGATTTGCGAATGTTCAACCAGCCCTGCATCCCAGGAATGAATCCCACTTGATCATGGTGAATAATTCTTTTTATATGCCGTTGAATTTGATTTGCTAGTATCTTATTGAGAATTTTGGCATCCATATTCATCAGGGATATTGGCCTGTAGTTCTCTTTTTTTACTGGGTCTCTGTCTGGTTTGGGAATCAAAGTAATACTGGCTTCATAGAATGAGTCTGGAAGTTTTCCTTCCCTTTCTATTTCTTGGAATAGCTTGAGAAGGATAGGTTTTATCTCTGCTTTAAACGTCTGGTAGAACTCCCCTGGGAAGCCATCTGGTCCTGGACTCTTATTTGTTGGGAGATTTTTGATAACCGATTCAATTTCTTCGCTGGTCATGGGTCTGTTCAAGCTTTCTATTTCCTCCTGATTGAGTTTTGGAAGAGTGTGGGTGTTCAGGAATTTGTCCATTTCTTCCAGGTTGTCCAATTTGTTGGCATATAATTTTTCATAGTATTCCCTGATGATTGTTTGTATCTCTGAGGGATTGGTTGTAATCATTCCATTTTCATTCATGATTTTATCTATTTGGGTCATCTCCCTTTTCTTTTTGAGAAGCCTGGCTAGAGGTTTGTCAATTTTGTTTATTTTTTCAAAAAAACCAACTCTTGGTTTCGTTGATCTGCTCTACAGTTTTTTTAGATTCTATATTGTTTATTTCTGCTCTGATCTTTATTATTTCTCTTCTTCTGCTGGGTTTAGGCTGCCTTTGCTGTTCTGCTTCTATTTCCTTTAGGTGTGCTGTTAGATTTTGTATTTGGGATTTTTCTTGTTTCTTGAGATAGGCCTGGATTGCAATGTATTTTCCTCTCAGGACTGCCTTCGCTGCGTCCCAAAGCGTTTGGATTGTTGTATTTTATTTTCGTTTGTTTCCATATATTTTTTAATTTCTTCTCTAATTGCCTGGTTGACCCACTCATTCGTTAGTAGGGTGTTCTTTAACCTCCATGCTTTTGGAGGTTTTCCAGACTTTTTTCTGTGGTTGATTTCAAGCTTCACAGCATTGTGGTCTGAAAGTATGCATGGTATGATTTCAATTCTTGTAAACTTATGAAGGGCTGTTTTGTGACCCAGTATGTGATCTATCTTGGAGAATGTTCCATGTGCACTCGAGAAGAAAGTATATTCTGTTGCTTTGGGATGCAGAGTTCTAAATAGATCTGTCAAGTCCATCTGATCCAATGTCTCATTCAGGGCCCTTGTTTCTTTATTGACCGTGTGTCTAGATGATCTATCCATTTCTGTAAGTGGGGTGTTAAAGTCCCCTGCAATGACCACATTCTTCTCAATAAGGTTGCTTATGTTTATGAGTAATTGTTTTATATATTTGGGCGCTCCGGTATTCGGCACATAGACATTTATAATTGTTAGCTCTTCCTGATGGATAGACCCTGTCACTATTATATAATGTCCTTCTTCATCTTTGTTACAGCCTTTAATTTAAAGTCTAGTTTGTCTGATATAAGTATGGCTACTCCAGCTTTCTTTTGGCTTCCAGTAGCATGATAAATAGTTCTCCATCCCCTCACTCTCAATCTAAAGGTGTCCTCAGGTCTAAAATGAGTCTCTTGTAGACAGCAAATAGATGGGTCTTGTTTTTTTATCCATTCTGATACCCTATGTCTTTTGGTTGGCGCATTTAATCCATTTACATTCAGTGTTATTATAGAAAGATATGGGTTTAGAGTCATTGTGATGTCTGTATGTTTTATGCTTGTAGTGATGTCTCTGGTACTTTGTCTCACAGGGTCCCCCTTAGGATCTCTTGGAGGGCTGGTTTAGTGGTGACAAATTCCTTCAGTTTTTGTTTGTTTGGGAAGACCTTTATCTCTCCTTCTATTCTAAATGACAGACTTGCTGGATAAAGGATTCTCGGCTGCATATTTTTTCTGTCTAGCACACTGAAAATCTCGTGCCAATTCTTTCTGGCCTGCCAAGTTTCAAAAGAGAGATCAGTCACGAGTCTTATAGGTCTCCCTTTATATGTGAGGGCACGTTTACCCCTTGCTGCTTTCAGAATTTTCTCTTTATCCTTGTATTTTGCCAGTTTCACTATGATATGTCGTGCAGAAGATCGATTCAAGTTACATCTGAAGGGAGTTCTCTGTGCCTCTTGGATTTCAATGCCTTTTTCCTTCCCCACTTCAGGGAAGTTCTCAGCTATTATTTCTTCAAGTACCCCTTCAGCACCTTTCCCTCTCTTCCTCCTCTGGGATACCAATTATGCGTAGATTATTTCTTTTTAGTGTATCACTTAGTTCTCTAATTTTCCCCTCATACTCCTGGATTTTTTTATCTCTCTTTTTCTCAGCTTCCTCTTTTTCCATAACTTTATCTTCTAGTTCACCTATTCTCTCCTCTGCCTCTTCAATCCGAGCCGTGGTGGTTTCCATTTTGTTATGCATTTCGTTTAAAGCGTTTTTCAGCTCCTCGTGACTGTTCCTTAGTCCCTTGATCTCTGTAGCAAGAGATTCTCTGCTGTCAGCTATACTGTTTTCAAGCCCAGCGATTAGTTTTATGACTATTATTCTAAAATCACTTTCTGTTATATTATTTAAATCCTTTTTGATCAGCTCATCAGCTGTTGTTATTTCCTGGAGATTCTTCTGAGGGGAATTCTTCCGCTTGGTCATTTTGGATAGTCCCTGGCGTGGTGAGGACCTGCAGGGCACTTCCCCTGTGCTGTGGTGTATAACTGGAGTTGGTGGGCGGAGCCACAGTCAGACCTGATGTCTGCCCCCAGCCCACCGCTGGGGCCACAGTCAGACTGGTGTGTGCCTTCTCTTCCCCTCTCCTAGGGGCGGGATTCACTGTGGGGTGGGGTGGCCCGTCTGGGCTACTTGCACACTGCCAGGCTTGTGATGCTGGGGATC
Organism: Herpailurus yagouaroundi; assembly: GCF_014898765.1. Lineage (NCBI taxonomy): Eukaryota > Metazoa > Chordata > Mammalia > Carnivora > Felidae > Herpailurus > Herpailurus yagouaroundi. The sequence goes on from NW_024412400.1 coordinate 58,851,226, forward strand.
TGGCGTCTTAGCTGGGGTGGGTAGGCAAGGTGCACAGGGGCAGGAGGGGCAGGCTTAGCTTGCTTCTCCTTAGGTGATCCACTTCAGGAGGGGCCCTGTGGCTGCAGGAGGGAGTCAGATCCGCTGCCGGAGGTTTGGCTCCGTAGAAGCGCAGAGTTGGGTGTTTGAGCGGAGTGAGCAAGTTCCCTGGCAGAAACTGGTTCTCTTTGGGATTTTGGCTGGGGGATGGGCGGGGGAGATGGCGCTGGCGAGCGCCTTTGTTCCCCACCAAACTGAGCTCTGTCGTCCGGGGGCTCAGTAGCTCTCCCTCCCTTTGTCCTCTAGCCTTCCCGCTTTCTGAGCAGAGCTGTTAACTTATGACCTCCCAGCAGCTAAGTCGCGCTTGCTGTCGGAACACAGTCCGTCAGGCCCCTCCGCTTTTTGCAAGCCAGACTCGGGGGCTCTGTTTGGCCGGCGAGCCGCCCCTCCGCCCCGGCTCCCTCCCGCCAGTCCGTGGAGCGTGCACCGCCTCCCCGCCCTTCCTACCCTCTTCCGTGGGCCTCTTGTCTGCGCTTGGCTCTGGCGACTCCGTTCTGCTAATCCTCTGGCGGTTTTCTGGGTTATTTAGGCAGGTGTAGGTGGAATCTAAGTGATCAGCAGGCCGTGCGGTGAGCCCAGCGTCCTCCTACGCCGCCGTCTTCCAGTCTCCTGAACTTTCAATTTGAATCCATATATACATTTTCTTAAGTTGTCTTTGTTCAATATAAATTTTGTAGTTTTTATTATATAACTTAAAAAAGTCTTAACTACTTTGAGGCTTTACAGTATGTTGACTTTAGAGTTTCTTATAAACCTTCAATTGCCTTAAAGCAGTGAAAGTTGAAATACGGTATCATTCATTTTTATAATACATCTTTTCCTGCCCCTTTAAATAAAAGTATTATTTCAGGGCACATGAGTGGCTCAGTAGGTTAAGCATCTGACTCTTGATTTCGGCTCAGGTCACAATCTCATGCTTTGTGAATTCAATCCCAGAATTGGGCTCCATGCTGACATTGTGAAGCCTGCTTGGGATTCTCTCTCCCTCTCTCTCTGCTCCTTCCTGACTTGCACTATCTCTCTCAAAATAAATAAATAAACTTTTAAAAATAAATAAAAAGATAAATAAAAGTATTTAGCAAAATAATTTGAAAACAAAAATATATAGTATTTAACTTTGTCTTGGATTCTTGTGAGATGAGAAGGTCGGGATGTAAACCTTAGGACAATAAAAGATGAATGGCACAACATGCACTGGAAATTAGTAACTTGATTATATATATATGTGTTTTGTAATATATATGGGGATATATATATTACTTTTGGTTAAGAGAATGTGTCCTTTTCTACGCATTTAATTTCAACATGTTTTTGGGATATTTGAAATAACTTGAATATTTATTTTCCTCAAATTAAATACATCAAAAATGTATAATAAACATAATCTTTAGAAATGATTCTGGTTTGAGAACATTGGCAAATCACAGTCACTTTGGCTAAGAAACTGTATAATAATTCATACAAATGGTTTATTGAAGAACTCATATTTAGGGCATCAAATAATTTTGTGCTTAAATTTTCCCTTTGGTTATGACATTTGTTCCTACTTCCCTCACACTCAAAGTTTATCTTATCAGGGTGACCTTATACTTCATTCTTATTGTCCAAAAGATATGTTTTCACATACATAAACACTGGTCAGAAATTAAAGTGAGGTTTTGAGAAGTCATCTAAACAAAGAGAGGAAACTAAAGAGAAAATATGGCAGTGTCCTATAGCCATAATTACTAAGCCAACGAACAACAATAAAAAAATTTGAAGCCTCATTGATAAACAGGAAAACATAATACAATAGTATTACTGGAGATTAGAGTAGGAAAACAAGTCTTAGAAATTATATGTGCAATGAACTATAGAAGGAGTATCTTCCATTCAGATAAAATGGATTTCAGTAAGACTATGAAGTAAAATAAACAACATTCCATTATGGTCGATAGAAATTTATTTAAAATCAAAGTAAATTACTCAAATACATGCTTTACTTCCAAACTTTATCCAGAATTTAGAAACTTATATTTGAAAACCATTTCAAGATCCATGGAGCATTTATAGTCACTGAGTTAGATACATGTTCTTAAGTATTGAACTTATGCAATAATTGATGATAAAACATAGATCAAGAATATTTCTTGGATCAAAGAGATTTCATGCTTATGTTTATTTGTTAAGCAAATATAAATGAAATAAAGCCATATATTACAGTCCTGTTATAGCAGTGTGTTCTAATTTTTTTATAGGCTTGCTGGGAAAAGATCTGAATTTGATGATACCTGATAGTACTGTCAACCCTCTACTACCTATTTAGTTCACAGCACCTAGAATAAACATGTCCTGAGTACCCTAAAGGCTTGTGGAATGCAGGAGTTACATAATTTTAAGAAATAACAGGGCAATATACATAGCATTCTGTAGTATTGACAAAACTCCTAAATTTCTACAAATGTAAGATGAAAGACATTCTGATTGAGAGTTATAAAAACATTCACTATAGCATTCTTTAGTTCTTTGCTAAAAGTGCTGGGACTATCCTATGTTTTCAATACTAGAATAACTTCAATAGTACACACAGTATAATATCTTCAAAGGTGAAACTTCAACTCAGCACTGAAAGAAGGGTAGGAAAATAATTTGTTTACACCACGACTAAGTAATCAGATTTGAAGATAGTCATACTATCAAAATAATCAAACTACTAGAAGTTATCAACAGATATCCCAAGGCATTTCCTGAGGTTTTCTGTTATTGAGGTTTTTTTGAAAAAACCAAATGGAGAATTATTTTCAATTTTTAAAAAGTAACAAATACTTCCTCAAAACATTATTATGTACCAAGTATTTCATCACTATAACTGCATAGAGACAAAACAAAGGTAAACCTAAAATGAGTACATTTTATTGTAAATAAATTATACTCTAAATAATGTTTAATTTAAAAAGTTTATTGCAACTATAGAAGCACTGTGAATAAGAACCTATTACTCACCCATATTTGGTCACCCAGGTCATCAACTCCTCAGATTCAACTGAGATGACCTTTACCAACATGCCCTCACCAAGCTAATCCAAAACTATTTCTGTTTCAGGGTTTACCAGTTTTATAACTTTAGTTGTAATAAAATAGTCTGTGCAATTTTTAAACATATAGATTCCACGGCCCACCTAAGACCTCCTGAATCTGTATATTTGACAACTTTACCAGGTGATTCCAAAAAGGAGCACATTTGAGCATCAGAGCTTTTGTTTCCCCAGTCCCTCTTAATAATCATTTTTTCTACTCAGCTTTCCAAGTGAGATTCTTCCAACCCAAATTTCTTTCTATTTATTTTTGAGAAAGAAAGGTGGGGGAGGGGGGCGTGGAGGGGCAAAGAGAGAGGAAGACAGAGGATCTGAAGTGGGCTCCGTGATGACAGCAGAGAGTCCAATGTGGGGCTTGAAGTCACAAACTGTGAGATCATGACCTGAGCCAAAGTTGGATGCTTAACTGACTGAGCCACCCAGATGCCCCTCAAATTTCTACTACTCTTTGAATTGTCCAAAGTTTTACGTACTTCTGTTTTCTAGAATTCCAAATATGTCGGCATGCCATTGATGAATCCTAATCCAGAATTCAAAAAAGAATAAATACAAGCAAAGACTAAAGATCTCCTACTTTGGTTCATTACAATCAGGCAATGGAGTAAAAGAAAATAAAAAATATGGCATGGGCGCTTTCAATGTCACCTTCCTAGGGAGGCATAACACCGCAATACTACTATTCCTAACTTCCAACTTAAGTACTTTGCTCAAAAACAAAGAAAAAGCTTTAAGGACTTTGAAAGTGATTTTATATCTTTGAAGAAAAACAAAACAAACAAACACCACTAGCAAACAAACAGCACTATATAATTTCACTACCTATTGGGAAAAGCAAATTTACTAATTTAAAAAAGGAATTCTAGTGTCCCAAGCAGTTACTGATTTCTGAATTCAAAGGAATGCATTACAATATCCACTTGTTTTGGCTATTAACACTTACTGAGGTTAAATATACAGTGAATATAGCTCTCACCGAATAAACTAACCTCAGCACTTTAATTAATTATTTTTGTTTTCTTCACAAATTCAAAATTATTGAATCATTTCAGTTATGGTTATAGAAAGTTGTCCAAAATGAGTACAGATGCTGACAATTACCTAAAATTTCTGATACCCAGAATAGATATTACCAGAGAAGCAGCCTTCTGGCTTGTTATAGCAAGGCTTACTTAAGTTTTACTAAAGTAGAGTTCCTTAAAGAACCACAAAGAATTATTTCGAATACTAATCAAAAACAGACTCTTGGACCCAACTCAGAAACAATGGATCCAAATCTTAAAAGCAGTGGCCCAAGAATCTGTATTTAACTAGATTCTTAGGCAATTCACATGCTGAAACCATTTGGGGAACCTTTATATTTTAATGACCCTAAACCTGATCCAGAGAGGATTCTTCCACTATCACTGAAGCCACAGAAACTGTATCATGCCCCAGAAACACAGATGCATCTGTATGACAGTGTTATGTCGACTATCTATAAAAGCATTTCTCCCAAAGTAAACAAATAAGAAAAGAATTATTAGAAAACCTTCCTCAGAACCATTTGACATTGATTTTTGATTACTCCTTTAAAGGAATTACTATGGCCACAATCTAAAAGAAGCAATAATTTTTCCTTAAATGCTACAATTCTTAAAGCATAATCACTTGATTTAGTCAATTGCAAGTGTGTGTGTGTGTGTGTGTGTGTGTGTGTGTGTGTGTGTAACTTACTCCATCCTCAGAAGGAGTTTTTCAAGAATATTTCTGGGCTGGCAGAAATGAGTTAGTAGTAAAGTAGCAGTAAGGGAGGAAGAATATTACACATTACATATGTAAGAACAGTGATTTAATTTTTAAAATTCTAATATTGTAACAAATACTGTCACAAATACAGAACAAGCTAGGAAAGAGACTAGCTAATTAACAAGTAACAATACATTGTTTTATTGAATTTTTTTAATTCTTTCAGTATATACATAATACTCTGTTTCCTGCCTACCATCCTTCTTTTTCTATCTTTCTCCCGTCTTCTGGACTCCTGACTTGACTTTTTATCCCATCCTATACACTTTCCTCATTCTTGTACACCCTAATCTGTATGTAATATGATCACTTTATTTTCAGGTGAACAGTTTATCAAGTTTTTACAGCATGTGCTTTAAATATTTTGGAGGACAAGGTCTGACATAAAAGTGATTCCATTTAATAACAAGCTACATTATAACAGCATGTTTTAAATTGATCTTTGCCCAGTACATAAATCCAATGATAATCAGTCATAAAAATGATTAGATAACACACACAATTATAAGTCAAGTTCTCCCCACATGGTGAGAAATGTACTTTTGCAGGGCACCTGCATTAATTAAACCAACAAGACCCAGAAAACAAAATACATTTGGTATATAAATCTACACATCAAACTTACCAAGGGAAAGATAAATATTTCATTCATTTCATTTATTCAATTTTTTCTGATCTTTTTTTGAGGAGAAAAATACTTTTGAGAATGGCTGATAAAGAAAAGCAATCAGCATTGGTTTCCATAAAAATTGATGCCCTATGAAGCCATTTACTAAAGAGCACCTTGACAGTCTTGAAAGAGTCAATGCATCTCACAAAGAGAGGTTTCCAGGAAGGAGAGAGAAGGTCTAGCAGAGTATTTATGCAGTGCCATCTTAAAATAGGCTAAATAATTTATTAATGTGGCTCCTTTTCTTTCACAACATTTTGAAAACAAAATGCTTTTAAAATTGAATAATCATTGTAGCAAGGTGAATCTTTCAGAGATAACATAAAAAAAAAACCTTGCAGAAATGCAATTAAAATTATGACAAAGTACTAATTAAAAATTGAGCACATGTTCCAATATGAATGCTTCTACATACCTAAGATACAATTCTGGAGAAATCTGCATATTGAACCTGCTATGGCTTAGACAATATCATTTGATAAAATCATATAGACCTTTCATTATCATGCTTATTTTATTTATTTTTAAATCTTGGATAATGGCTTTTACCTCCATGTTTATTCATATGTTATTAAAATTATAAAATTACTTTCCCATTCATAATGGCTTGAGTCTTCAGTTTTAATTTCCATTATTTTAGGAGTTGCCCTTAAGTCTCAAAAATATATAAATATATATATTTTAGGTAGTAAGTATACATGTGTGTGTATGTAAAAGGCTCACAGGCATATGTAAGTAGATATAGTAATTATATAGGTACACGTATACATGTAGTATACACATAAATATGTACATAATATGTAGGAGGGATGTGGTTTGTGTGTGTGTGTTTGTGTGTGTGTGTGTGTGTGTGTGTGTGTGTGTGTGTGTGTTGATAAGGATTTTGCTTTGATTCCATATCTTAGTATAATGTAGGCTCTCAGTAAGTAGGTAATGAGTGAACTACATTTCAAAATTTAGTATTAAATTTCAACTGGAAAATCTTTATATATTCTTGAAAATAAACTATTCAACTTCACTAAGTTGATATTTCAGTTATATTCAAATATAAACTTTTCCTTTGAATCGTATGCCCAAGTCTTTACCATTTTCTTGAGATGAATTTTTGCATTTTTTTACCCTATATTGAAAATTTACTAGTGCTTAACAGCCCCTAATGAATTTTACTCTCCATTAATTAAAACAGATATCTTCCTGTCGTATATTATTATCTGAATTTTGGATTCGATATATTTACCTTTAGCTCTAATTTAAAATAATAGGAATTATGTTCTTCAAAGAAGTATATCCACTGAAATATAAAATAAAACCTAAATATATTTTCAATTCACTGCACAACAAGGACTATCTACTACCTATTATATAATCTAAGTTATAATACATCATAACAGGACGTTCCTTTCTTTTAACTTCAAGGCAATCTACCATGAACAACCATCCTTCAAACTGTCCTTCATATGTTCTTTTTCACAGGATGTTATAAATAGACCATAATATTGTGAAATTCTCACTCAGGTAAATTTTTTTAAAACTTTAGTGTGGCAAATGGCCACTAGTGTGGCAAAATGGAAAAATTGTATGAAACAAAAATTATATAAAATGACAAATGTTATTATTTATTCAAAAAAAGAAATTAAAAAGCATGCTCCCAGATACTGCTCTAGGAACTCGGAATAACAAATAAGGCAGTTATGATCCATGTTCTAATGGAAATTAGTCTACTCTATTAATAGGAATGTGACATTATTTACAAAATGACACAACACTTTTATCCACATTCCATGTCTTAAAATAATTTTTTAACATTTATTTACTTTTGAGAAACAGAGAGAGAGTGCAAGCGGCAGAGGAGCAGAGAGAGAAGGAGACACAGAATCCAAAGCAGGCTCCAGACTCTGAGCAAGCTGTCAGCACAGAGCCCGCCCAATGTGGGGCTGGAACCCACAAAATGTGAGATCATGACCTGAGCCGAAGTCGGACACTGAACCGACTGAGCCACCCAGGTGACCCTCTACATTCCATCTTGAAATACAGGTATTTTAAATTAGCAAAAACATTCAGTTTACCTAGAATGAAATGGCTATAAATATACTACTAATTATATACTGAGTGTACTAACTACAAATTAAGATATAAATAAGGTATCTTCCAGCTTCATAATTTTATGTGTTAGTGATTCTACATGATCTCAAATTCTTGCCTCAGCACCTGGAGAACCAGGGTACAGATCAATAGTGACCTCCCTGTCTACCCTTCTGCCATCAAAATCTGAGGATACTATCTTTGCTAAATACCAAGGAATCTTATAAAACCCTCTGAACAATTGCACACACACCACCTAGTTTCACTTCTCTCATTTTTAGTTTGTTTTTAACATTTTCAACGTTTCAACGTTTATTTATTTTTTCAACGTTTATTTATTTTTGGGACAGAGAGAGACAGAGCATGAATGGGGGAGGGGCAGAGAGAGAGGGAGACACAGAATCGGAAACAGGCTCCAGGCTCTGAGCCATCAGCCCAGAGCCTGACTCGGGGCTCGAACTCACGGACCGACCGCGAGATCGTGACCTGGCTGAAGTCGGACGCTTAACCGACTGCACCACCCAGGCGCCCCTTTAGTTTGTTTTTAATCCTCACAATGTCTTCCTTTAATGCTAATAAACTTGCAACTTCCTCAAAACTGTTCAACTACTGGAAAAACAAAAACCCTCAGAGAATCCCACTGACTGCCTTCTCTGTGTCTAAACATGAAAGACTGAAGGATGCCAGAGAAATTCACTTCCCCAGACTGGATCAGGCCTGACACACACAGTTGTGCGTGTTGCTTAAAATTCTAGAGTGCCACGTGTCACAACCATCACCACTCTCCAAAGCATTTTCACTGGAATGAAAATCCATCACCACTCTCCAAAGCATTTCCCCCACTGGAATGGGAATAATTCCATGATCTCCAAGCTTAATTGTGTCCTTAAGCATGCTCCACTGTCCTACTTCTCAAATGAGCTTTCTCACTCAACTTTATGCAAACCTAAGAGCAACGGGAAAACATTGCATGGTATCAGAAAGGGGAGTAATACAATCAAATTTCCATTTTAGAAAATTCTCTAAATAGATAAAACAGGCCACTGGAGAGACTCAATACTGAAGGCTACTGCGGTAGTTCACATGAAGGATGTTTGCTTGAATATAGACAGGAACAATGAGCATGAAGAAAAGGGCCAGATCTAAAGTAGGACACAAAGTCCTCTGCTGTGACCTAAGAGCTGAAGCTGATATGGCTAGAGAATTTTTTCCCTTGCCCCTTAGAAAGTTATCTTTTAGTAGAATGTCACAGAACATTTAAAAAAGTGAACGAATAAAAAATACAAAACAACATAGCAAAACAAAACAAACAAAAAAAAAACAAACCCAAAAAACAAAACCCAAACCCAAACCCTACCTCAGAAAGTGAATAGTGTTTTTAACACAGAAAAAGTAAGTTAAGGGACATGGATCGCAAGGTAGGGGATAGGAGTTATACAATGAAATATCCTTAACAGAGGAAGCCTTCTGGAGAACATACGATTTTAGCAAGGCCTTGACAGCAGGGAGCGAATGAACCACATGCGTAGCGGGGACAGGACGAATACCCCAGTAGAGGGACAGGAGGCAACACAGAACCTAAGCAGGCACTTACCCTGAGTCTGGAGAAACAACCCGCACGACAGCAGTGTGGAGTAGATTGCCTGCGGGGCCCCAAGGCTGTGTTCTCAGTGCTGGGTGCCCACTGCCGCTGACCGCCTCTTACGCGTGGCGGACAATAGCCGGCAAGTGCCAGTTAAAACGCACCCACCTTTGACCTCCATCCGGGTACCGGGGCCCTGAGATCCCGCCCCAGGGCCTGAGCCGCTTCCGCTGACTGGCTTCGGGGCAACGTTCCTTTCAATCCTAGGATCTGTGAGGTGAGTCTGTCCCGGGAAATGCTGAGGGAGGTGACTAGAGGAGTCGGAGGTGGGCCTGGGGTCCACGCCTGTCCCTGCATTACTGATGGAGCTGAGGTGGGGAAGAGAAGGCGCGCACATTGGGCTCCTCAGGACGTGGCCTCCCCTTAAGAAGGAAACAGGTGCGGCGTGAATTCAGAGGGGGAAATTGGGGGCCTGGTCTTGTGCTTTGTAGACTCTTAAAGGATTTGGGCTTTACGTAGAGAAAAAAGGAACCTGCTGCAGTTCTGAACAGGGAAGTCACGCTATCAGTCTAGTTTCAGTTTAGTAAGGCTCTGGTTTTTGTGAGGAGACCAAGACGTAGGGTATCACTTATAAATAGGGACATGCAGGGGCGCCTGGGTGGCTCAGTCGGTTAAGCACCCGGCTTCGGCTCAGGTCATGATCTCACAGTCCATGAGTTTGAGCCCCGCATCAGGCTCTGTGCTGACAGCGCAGACCCTGGAGCCTGCTTCTGATTCTGTGTTTCCCTCTCTCTCTACCCCTCCCCTGCTCATGCTCTGCCTCTCTCTGTCTCAAAAATAAATAAAAACATTTAAAAGAAATTTTAAATAAATAAATAAATAAATAAATAAATAAATAAATAAAGACATGCATTGCAAGAATTAAGGGGCATGCTGGTGGCTTGACCCGGAATAGCAGTAATGAAGGTGGTAAGAAAGGGATTCTGGAACTAGATATTTATATTTATATATATTGTTGGGATGATACAAATAAAGCTTGTATAAATATTCGTATACATGTTTCTTCATGAACAATGAGTTTTCATTTCCCTGCTATGAATGACCAGGGGTGAAGTTTCTGAGTAGTATGGTAGTTACATGTTTAGTTTTATGAAAACTGCACACCTTTTTGGGAGTGGCTGTCCTATTTTGCATTCCCATCAGCAGTGTATGAGTGATGGCAATATTTTTTTTTTAATTTTTTTTTCAACGTTATTTATTTTTGGGACAGAGAGAGACAGAGCATGAACGGGGGAGGGGCAGAGAGAGAGGGAGACACAGAATGGGAAACAGGCTCCAGGCTCTGAGCCATCAGCCCAGAGCCTGACGCGGGGCTCGAACTCACGGACCGCGAGATCGTGACCTGGCTGAAGTCGGACGCTTAACCGACTGCGCCACCCAGGCGCCCCAATATTTTTTTTTATTTTAGGCATTCTCGTAAGTGATATCTCATTATGGTTTCAATTTGCACATCCCAAATGATGTTGAACATGCTTGTGCTTATTTGTCATCTGTATATCCTTATCAGTGAAAGGTCTCTTATTTCTTGGCCATTTTCTAATTTTATTTTTTTATTGTTGACTTTTGAGACTTCTTTATACATTCTGAATATTCATGTTTTGTTGGATGTGCCCTATGAAATTTTTTTTCTCCCACCTTGTAGCTTGTCTTTCCATCCTCAAAACAGGATCTTTCATAGAGCAAAAGTTTTTATTTTTCTTTTATGGATGGTGCTTTTAGTGTCGAATCTAAGACCAAATCGCTTAGCTTCACATCCTAAAGGTATTCTTCTATTTTTCTTTCCTTCAATACTTATGTTTAAGTCTATAATTCATTTTAAGTTAACCTTTGTATAAAGTATCAGAATCTTATTTCTCCCTTATATAAGTCCAGTTGGTCCAGGACCATTTGTGAGGAAGGCTGTGCTGTCTCCATTGGACTACTTTTCCACCTTTTCAAAACTCATTTGGGCATATTTATGTGGGTTTATATCTGGGTTCTTTATTCTAACCCATTGATCTATGTATTTATTCTTCCACCAATACCATACAGTCTTGATTACCATAACTGTATAACAATTCTTAAAAAATGTATTATATATATGTATATATATACACATACATGCGTATATACATATATGTCTTAAAATTGGTAGACTGCTCTTACCTTATTGTTGTTTTTTAAAATTAATTTAGGGGCCCTCATTTCTTTTTATTTCCGTATAGATTTTAGAATAAGCTTGTGTATTTCTACAGAAAAATCTTACTGGGATTTTGATGGGAATTACATTAAAACTGTTGTTTATCAATTCAGGGAGATTTGACATCTTTACTAGGTTGAGTTTTCAAATATATGGACACATTATGTTTGTCTATTTATTTAGATCATCTTCAGTTTCTTTTATTAACTTTCTGTAGTTTTTGAGCATGCAAGTCCAAAACGTATTTTGTTAGATTTACATCTAAGCATTTCATTTTTTGTGCAGTTGTTATTTTATATTTTTAAATTTTGGTGTCCATGTATTCATTACTAGTAAGGACCTTTGTGGGGTATGTATGTATGTATGTATGTATGTATTTATTTATTTATTTTTAAAAGTTTATTTATTTATTTTGAGAAAGTGAGAGAGTGAGTGCGTGCAAGCGGGGCGGGGGGCGGAGAGAGAGAGGGAGAGAGAAAGAATCCCAACCAGGCCTTGCCCTGTGAGCACATGTAAGTTTCGCATTGTGAGATCATGACCTGAGCTGAAATCAAAAGTCAGATGCTGGGGTGCCTGGTGGCTCAGTTGGTTAAGATTAAAACTCAGACTTTGGCTCAGGTCATGATATCCTGGTCTGAGTTTATGCTCCACGTTGGACTCTGTGCTGACAGAGCAGAGCCTGGAACCTGCTTAGGATTCTGTGTCTCTCTCTCTCTCCCTCTGCTACCTTGCTCGCTTTCTGTCTCTGTCTATGTCTCTCTCAAAAATAAACATTAAAAATTTTTTTAGAAGAGCTGGATGCTTAATTGACTGAACCACCCAGGCACCCCTGACTTTTTTTATCTTGTATCTTTCAGCCTTACTGGTCTTGCTTATTAGTTCTATTCTTTTTTTTTTTTTTTTTTGTAGATTCTTTGAATTTTATATGTAGGCAGTGTGCAGATAGGGATAGTTCTGTTTCTTTCTTTCTGATCTGTGTAAGTTTTATTTCCATTTTTTTGCCTTATTACACTTCCAGTACTATGATGAACTTCCAGTACTATGTTGAATAAGAGTAGTGAGAGTAGTTGTTCTTGTCTTGTTCTCCATCTGTGGGGGGAATGCATTCAGTATTGCCTATTAAATATACCATTAGCTGTAGTGTTTTTTGTAGATGTTCTTCATCAAGTTTATTCTTATTTTTATCATATATGGGTGTTGAAATTGTCAAAAGATTTTTCTGTGTCAAATGATATGATCATGTGACTTTTCTTTAACCTGTTGATATGGTAAATTGCATTGATTGATGTTCAAATATTGAACCAGTTTGGTATCTCTGGAATGAACCCCAGTTGATTTATGATTTTGTCAAGGTGGCCTGTGACACCGGTGGCAAAGAATTGCACAATGAGTGGAGCAACAAGCAGGACAGAGTTTATTCACTCTTCCAAAGGAGGAGAGGGACCAGACATCCAGAGAAATGTCAGCGCTGAGTTTCTCTTAAGCTGGGCCTTTTAAGGGATTTTGAAGGAAGAGTGTTGCAGCCTTGCCCATGGTGGGGCGTATGGAGAAGAGGTCTACTTTTAGCCAAGTAAAGCAGGAAGTGCAGGGGCTCTGTCTAGGGCTACACCAGGATGTAGGTTGGGCTCAGGCTAGAGGAGAATATATTTTGTACTTGGGATCTATTTTCGGAGAATGTAGGGCACTGTGGCCTAGAAAAACAAAGAGGGTAAAGTTCAGACACCTGTGATTTCTGTCTGTAAATGTGACTGGTGGTGGTGGCGGGGGTAGGGGTGGCTTTGAATAGATACCTTTCAGGTATATAACTTTTTAAATATATTATTGAATTCAACTTGACTAATATTTTGTTAAGGACCTTTGCATCTGTATTCATGAGGGATATACATTTGTGGGGCTTTTGTGTGTGTGTGTGTGTGTGTGTGTGTGTGTGTGTGTGTGTGTGTGTACTGGCCATTTTTGTCTGATTTTGGTATTTGAGTAATGTTAGTTTCATAAGTTGAATTGGAAAATTTCCCTTTGTCTTCTATTTTCCAAGAGAAATTGTTTTGAATTGGTGCTAATTCTTTAAATATTTTGTAGAGTTCTCCATTGAAACCATATGGACCTGGATATATCTCTTTTGGAGATTTTCAAAATTGTAAACACAATTTCTTTAATAATTATAGGGCTGTTCAAATGACCTGCTTCATATTGGACAAGTGATCATTTAATTTTTTTGAGGAATTGGTCCATTTCTTCCTTGTGTCAAATTTATGTGTGTAAAGTTGTTCACAATATTTTCTTGTTACTCTTTTGATATCTATAGGGTCTATAGTGGTATCTTCTGTTTCATTCCTGATATTGATAATTTGAATGTTTTCTGTTTTTTTTCTTTTTCAGTTTTGCTAGAGGTTTGTGAAATTTATTGATCTTTTAAATGAACTAGCTCTTCATTGAATTTTCTATACTGTTTTTCTCTTCTATATCGTTCTATATCTGCGTTTATCTTTATTGTGTCCTCACTACTGCTTGCTTTGAGTTTATATTGATCTTCTTTTATAGAATCTTGAAATTAGACCTAGGTTATTGATTTGTGACTTTTTCTTTTTAACATATGCATTTAGTGCTGATAGTTTCCCACTCAACATTGCTTTAGGTGTGTCTCATAAAATTGATATGCTGTATTTTATTCAGTACAATGTCTTTTTTAAAAATTTTTTGAGACTTTCTACTTAACTCATGGATTATTGACAATTAATGTTTTAGTTCCCAAGGACATGGAGATTTTCCTATTATCTTTATGTTAATGATTTCTGGCTTTACTCCATTGTTATCAGAGAATACACTTTCTATGACTTGGGTTTTTTTTTTTTTTATTTACATTTGTTTTATTGCCCAGAATATGGTCTATTGTTAGTTGCTGTGGGACATGAAAAGAATGTGTATTCTGCTACTGTTGGGTGGAGTGTTCTATGTTTTAATTAGATCCTGTTGTTTGATGTTGTTGAAATCTTCTGTATCCTTGCTGATTTTCTGTCTAGTTGTTCTATCAACTGTTGAGAGAAGACTGTTGAAATCTCTAACTGGCTGTGGATTTGTCTATTTCTTCTTTAAGTTTTACCAATTTTTGCTTCACTTGTTTTGCACCTTTCACTGTGTCTTCTTGGTAGTTGATCATTTTATTATTATATAATGTCCTTCTCTTTCTCTGGTAACTTTCTTTTCTCTGAAGTCTGTTTTATTTGGCATTCACGTAGCCATTCTTGCTTTCCTTTGATTAATGTTTGTATGATATATATTTTCCACCCTTATTCTTCAAACTTGCCTGTATTATTATGCGTAAAATTAGTATCTTGTAGACAACATACAGTTGAGCTGTGGTTTTTAATCCAGTCTGCTGATCTCTGTCTTGTAATTGCTATATTTAGACCACTTATGCCATTTACATACAAAATAATGATATGTTAAGGCTTGAGTCTGCCTCCCTCCCCCCACTTATGTGCCTTTTTCTTTATTTATTTTTGAGTGTATATTTGTAGAGTTTTTTTCAATTGGATACTATAGGTATTACATTATATATGCATGATTATTACTACATTCAACTGGGGTCATCATTTTATCTGTGCCTGTGACATACAGAAAACTCATTTATTTTCATATCCATTTTATGTCACTTTTTTTGTATTTTTCTTTTTATATCCCTTGTCTTCTCCCATTTATAATATAATTGTTTTAGATATTTCCTCTACAAACATTTGGAACCACAGCAGGCAGTGTTACAATTTTTGCTTTAATAATCAAATATAAATTAGAAAACTCAGGAAGAGAAGGAAAACTTGGTACCTTTATCCTGTAAGATATGATCCATAAGGCTACAAAGTTATCTATGTAGCCTTAACTTTGTTACTCACTAGCAGTGTGATCTCAGACAACTCACATTTTCTCCACTTCCCCAATTGTAAAATGATGGCAGTTTATAGGGCGCCTGGGTGGTTCAGTTGGTTAAGTGTCTGACTTCAGCTCAGGTAATGATCTCACAGTTTGTGAGTTCAAGCCCCAAGTCAGGCTCTGTGCTGACAGCTTGCTCAGAGCCTGCAGGCTGCTCCGGGTTCCATCTCCCTTTCTGTCTGCCCCTCCCCTGCTCATACTCTTTCTCTCTCAAAAATAAATAAACATTAAAAATTTTTAAAAAAATGATGGCAGTTTGGCAGGTCTATTTTAGATGTCCATTTCAGTTCTAGGGCTTTGTGATTTTATGATTCAGATAAACCAATTAGTGATATAATTGTTTGTGGTAAAACACCAAGGGTCAAACTCCATCACTAAAAGAATGGTTACTCTTTTTTATTACAACCGTACCCAGTTATATTTACCATACTGCTTTACCCTTTCTGACACCTTTGCTTTATGATTCCTGGAAGTCCTCTAATACAGACATTCACAACTCACATTCACAGTTGCCTCTTTGACCTTATTTTCTCTTGGAACTGCTCTATTTCCATGATATTAAACTCAGAATAGTCACTGCTACTCCCTTATTCCTAACATTCCTTATATTGCCCAGTTCCACTAACTTCAAATTTTTTTTCTTCATGTTGTTAAGTCCCATGATTCTAAACACAACAGAAAAGTCATCTAATTACTAATTGAATCCCCTATAAAGTCAAATAAACAATTCAAGAGAAGCCCTCAATTGTACCAGTCAATTCTTTTATTTATTCACAAATAAATATCAGATCTGTAAACATGGTCACATTTTTAATGATTAATGAAGAAAATTCTTCTTTCCATTCAGTTCTCACTCCATACCATAAAACTTCTTAACTTGTTAGACTGTCATTCAGTGCTTCCATTTCTTATATGTTACTCTAAAGTTTTTGTTTCTGATATCTGCTCACATACCTTCCCTGAAATTGAAACTTCAAAGGTCAAATACTCAGTGCCTTTGAATATAAAATTGGATGACACTTTCTCTTTTATCACAAGACCTTTCAGAGATTTTGCCATTTTCAACCACTAGGTGCTTCTCAGTTCCAGGATTTTAATTTTCTACCAGCCATTACATTTCTCCTTCCAGAGTTTTCTATTTTCCTTTTTTTTTTTTTCCTTATTGGACTTAATATCTCTGGGGGGATGTCATTAAATAATTACCTGTATACTGATCATTGTCAGATTCTTAACTCCAACCAGGTTTTTAGAACTATATATTTCAACTATATATTTGACCTTCCCACACAAATGTCCTACAGGCCTTTCAAACACAAGATGCCCAAAATGAACTTCTTTTCCCAAGTTAGCTGTTTCTCCTGTAATTACTTTTTTTCTGTAAATTTACACCCACCCAGTTATTCTTTAATTTCCCCATTCTTCACTAAAAAGTATTTCCAAAAAAAACTTTTAAATATACCGTCTTAATATTTCACGTCCCATACTATGTCTGTTGCCATTCCAGAAAAGCGAATCAGGCAAACAAAAAAGGAAAATGAAGAAGCAAACAAATAAGCACAAATGTCCTTAGAGATACAAAGACAGTCATGATTAATTGGCATTACAGAAGTTAGGGGAGAAGAATGGGGTTCAAAGAAATCTACTATTAAATTGTCCAGTGCTGTGGACAGAAAAATAAGTTAAGGACAGTATATTTTATATTGGTTTTGAGGAGTAGGCTATTAGTCACATTTAGAAATGAATGGCAGATTAAGAAGTAAAGACAATGAGTATAGACTATTCTATTTAAGGCATTTGGCCAATGATCACAGGGATGAGGGAGCAGGAGAACATGGCATTAAGAGCACACCTGGTAGATTCAGTGCCCAACAGTAAGAGAAACCATCTCCCAAGATAGACAAAAGGGAGGTAGACATTTATATCAATAATAACTAGTAAATAATAATAACTATTAGCTTCCAGTTTTAGTACTTGCTTTGTGCCAAGCCCAGTGCTACGTGCTTTACATATACTTTGTCATTTAATAAGTTTTACAAAAATTCTATGTGTAGACTTTTTTATTAGATTAAAACTTTGCCTAAAGCTTCCTAAGTGGTAAAATGGAAAATCACACTACGTTGCTTTTGGCTTCTATCATATACAGCTTCATGTTAGAGATAATGTTTTGTCCATAATAACGTAACAGAAAGTTTTAAAAATCCTGACTTGAAAATTATGATACACATAGGAAATTCCAAATGGAAAATCATTATTTACAAAGAACACTTTCTAAATGTGAAATTAGAGGTTAGGTTTCAGGAATAGAATATCTTGAATGTGATAGCACATCTCACACAATATACTTTTAGGATGCTGCAAAAAATCAGGTTTAACATTTTGTCAGGGCCAGGACTTGGGTGAGGGAAACAAGAGACCTGGTGCAAAATTTAAGGAAGCCCTCACTCTTAAGGTCATGCAAGTGCAGGGTCACCATCCTCACTGGAGGGTGAGTGCTTCCTTACATTTTGTGCCTTAGGCACTTTGCTTGTCTCAACCTAGTCTTGGTCCTACCATTTGTCAAATTTAATAATATGCTTTAAAAATCTTTTGACAAATAATGCAGCATAGAAATTAGAAACAACAGTTAAGGCAGAAGAATGTTTTATGTTCATAGACTCTAAGACTATATTGCTTCATCATCAAGTTGTGTATAGTATAAATTATTTAAAATATTAATTATTCAAGGTGAGAATGGTTAAATAAATCAGAACATATATAGTATATTATATAGCCATTAAAGGTGTATTTAAGTGATTTTAATGACATTACAAAAGTAGGGGGCGCCTGGGTGGCACAGTCGGTTAAGTGTCCGACTTCAGCCAGGTCACGATCTCGCGGTCCGGGAGTTCGAGCCCCGCGTCAGGCTCTGGGCTGATGGCTCAGAGCCTGGAGCCTGTTTCCGATTCTGTGTCTCCCTCTCTCTCTGCCCCTCCCCCGTTCATGCTCTGTCTCTCTCTGTCCCAAAAATAAATAAAAAAACGTTGAAAAAAAAATTTAAAAAAAACAAAAACAAAAGTAGCATGTATATTAGGCAAAAAATATGGAAGTTCTAAAGAGAGTTTATTATCTGATCCAATTTATGTAATACACATCCATATAAAAATGTATAGGTATGGGGGTGCCTGGGTGACTCAGCCGGTTAAGCATCTGACTTCAGCTCAGGTCATGATCTCGTGGTTCATGAGTTCAAGCCCCGCGTCAGGCTCTGTGCTGACAGCTCAGAGCCTGGAGCCTGCTTCTGATTCTGTGTCTCCCTCTCTCTCTGCCCCTCCCCTGCTCATGCTCTGTCTCTCTCTGTCTCAAACATAAATAAAACATTTAAAAAAATTTAAAAAAAGATGTATAGGTATGTACATGTTTAAGAAAAAACAGAAGGAAATATATCAAAATATAAGTACTTAATTTTAGTTTGTAATCTTAGTAGTTATTTAAATATTTCACTTTATATTTTTCTATATTTCAAAATTTTTCTTTAATAATTCTAGATTCAGAAGAAAAAATAACTTTAAAATCATGTGTTTATTAAACATCTGCTTTGTTCCAAATGTAAAATATCTGGGAATTAAAAGATAGATTTAAAAAATTGTCCTTGCCTTCTTCAAATCCCACTCTTTATTCAAGGACACAAATCTCACACACACACACACACACACACACACACACACACACACAATTACTTGTGGTGTAATATAGTAGATTCTGTACTATAGTGCAGAAAAACTGTCAGTGTGATAGCAAAATATGTTTGGTCCTTAACAAAATAGTTAATTTTGTGAGAAAATAAAATGAATTGTATGGAATTGCTAAACCCAAAGGATATTTCACTCTT
This sequence comes from Herpailurus yagouaroundi, assembly GCF_014898765.1. Lineage (NCBI taxonomy): Eukaryota > Metazoa > Chordata > Mammalia > Carnivora > Felidae > Herpailurus > Herpailurus yagouaroundi. The sequence continues at coordinate 58,870,531 of NW_024412400.1, forward strand.
TTTTCTTCTAAGTCATTTTCCATGAGAAACAGTATTCACCTCTAGGAAGTGATCAGTCGATGCCTAAACTTTATGTGTGGTTCTCCATGCAGCAATGAAATGATTGATGAAAAAGAGGTACTAATGGATTGAACATTTAGTTAGTAATCATTGTAAAGTTATCGCTGCCTATTGAAAGGATATAACCTTTATTCTCTTTCATTTCTGTGCCTGTTTTAAGAGAAGTCACAAATAAATTGTGACGTGTTTTGCTGAGCATGAATTCATGTTTATATATGAACATTATATCTTTTAGGCTTTGTATATTATATGCTTTGATAATAAACTCAAATCTAAGTGTATTTTCTGTGCTAATACTGCAAAATGCAGTAACAGATGTTTTCAGTTACTATGAAGCCATTAATTTATCTTACTTTGATAGGATGATTAATCTGCTTTATTTGACCTTAATAGTTTGACATGTTTTGTACCTAAGTTTTTACTATCTTTCAGCAATACCTATTATTTTACCTTACTCCATATGCAATGATAAGTGGAAGATTTCTTTGGTGTGACAGCTCTTTTTACTACTTAGTTTCCATGTTTAATTATTCCTAATACTTTCAACAAATACCAGGATGCCATATTTAAAAGCCAAGTACTTTTCTTCTCTGTCTCTTTCCTTCTGTAGTTGCCCATAATTATCTAAATAGCTACTTAAAACTTACATTTCACAGGCAAAATAATTGAGACATTAAAAATATCAGTGACTGCCAAGGACTGAGGGTGGGAGGATGAAGGATGAAAAAGTGAAGCACAGGGCAGTTTTAGGCAGTGAAACTATTCTGTATAATACAATGATGGTGGTTATATAAATTTCCTAGAGCTGCCATATAAATTACTAAAAACAGGGTGGCTTAGAACAATGTAAATTTATTTTCTCAGTTCTGGAGGCTAGACCTCTGAGATCTAAGTGTTGTCAGGGTTAGATCCTTTGGAGAGCATAAATATGAGAAATTTATGCCATGCCTCTCTCCTAGCTTCTGGTGGTTTGCTAGCAATCTTTGCATTCTTTGGCTTGTAGATGCATCACTTTGGTCTCTTCCTCATCTTGATGTGGTGTCTCCTATGTGTGTCTCTGTATCCAAACTTCTTTCTATGGCACTAGTCATATTGGACTAGGGGCCACCCAATGACCTTATTTTATTTAGTATTTCTGTAAGATTGTATCTCAAATAAGGTTACATTGTGAGGTTCAGGGGGTGGGTAGGACTCAAACATATATTTTGGGGGGTGGGACACAATTAAATCCATAACAGTGGATATGTTATGCATTTGTCAGAACCCATGGAACTTTACAGCACCAAGACTGAACTTAAGTATGCAAATTAAAAATATATATATTTAGGAAATCAGGAGGTCCTAGGAGGCCCCTTCAGCCTCCCACTGAAGGGGGTGGGGCAGAAGGTACTGATCTAGGTAACTTTGGAAATGAATGGAGTTTGTAAGACTAAAGGCAAAAAGAACTGCACATAAACAGTGTACTGATTGATAAAGTTTTTTTTTCCACAGAGGTACAGGTTAGCAATCTGATATTGCTGTACATGTGTACTAGAATTCAATAAGTAAGTGTGTAGTGGATAGTGGGAACCAGGTTTATCACTGTTGGAGTGGGAATTTACAAATAGAAAAGGGAAAGACACTAGGGTTATTTATGGGGTAATGGATTAGAGTTGGAGGCATAGGTAACTGAGTTAACCAATGGATACATATAGAAATACTCATAGATACGTGTATGTAGAGGGGTTAGTATACAAAATATATTTATTTGCTCTATCAATTAGGAGTGCCTAAAAGAAATGACATCCCAGGAGCAATGAACACAACTAGACCCCAGATATTGGTTTCTAATACCATTTACCATTAAAAGGAATGAGGGCTCCTTGCAGAAATGACTGATTCTCAGACTAGGACTGTGGCAGGAAATAAACAAGTTGAGCCTCTAGTAGTAGAATTCTTACAGTGTTAGAAAGTTAGGAAGTGCTAAAAAAAAGTCACCTTAATGAGGGCAACTCAAGGGGTACAGGAACCAAGTGAAAGATCTGAGCAAATAAAGTACAGTACCAGATTGTGACTGGATTGTGACTGGATTGTACGGAGCGCTTGGGTGGCTCAGTCGGTTGGGTGTCTGACTTTAGTTCAGGTCATGATCTTGCAGTTACTGAGTTCAAGCCCCATGTCAGGCTCTGTGCTGACAGCTCAAAGCCTGGAGCCTGCTTCTGATTGTGTGTCTCCCTCTCTCTCTGCTCCTCGCCCACTTTTATTCTGTCTCTTTCTCTCTCAAAAATAATTAAAAACATTTTTTTAAAAGTATAAAATAAATATCCATGATTCTATACTGATATAAACAAACATTGATTAAATTAATAAATGGGCAGGGGCAAATCTCCTGTGAAGAATAATTTCAAACAAATTTTGTAGAAACTTTACCCTAAAGGAGTGGGAACATAACTCCCCACTCCTTAAGCATAAGCTACATGAAGCTTATGGTATAGAAAAGGGGAAATAAAGTTATAGTGGAGAAAACTGGCAGTACTTCAGCTAGGTGATCAAAAGCAATATCAACAACCATAAACAAAAACAAACTAAGAGAAATAAATAACTAACAAGAACTAAAATTAAAAAGCAACCATCATAAATCATGTTGATTGTATGTACCTTCGATATGGTGAGATGAACATAGCACTTTATCTCTGTGATCTTCTTCCCAAAAATCCATTAAAAAATTACATTTCAGTTTGCAAATGTAAGCAGATTCTACTCCATCTCTAATTAGTAAACGTATTAATAACAATTTTTGAAATGTAAATAAGACTTAGAATATATTATAGACTAAATGTTTGTGCCTCCTCTCCAAATTCATGTGTTGAAACCCTAATTCCTAATGTGATGTTATTTAAAGATGGAGGCTTTGGGATGTAATTAGTTTTAGATGAGGTCATAAGGGTAAGTTTTCACAATGGGATTAGTGTCTTTATAAGCAGAGGAAGAAACATATGAGCTGTTTATCTCTTCACTGTGTGAGAACACAGTGAGAAGGCAGCCAGACATCTGCAAGCCAAGAAGAGGGCTCTCACTAGGAAGTGAATCTGTCTGGCACCTTGATCTTGGACTTGCCAGCCTCCAGAACGCTGAGAAATAAATGTTACTTAAGCCATTCAGTCCATATTACTTTGTTATAGCAGCCCAAGCTAACAAAGACAATGATTACAGTGCTTCAGGTACTGTTCTAAGCATTTGACATGTATTTTGTATTCCAGTAAAATGATTCATTTATTATTTACAGAATTCTTGTGAGGTTGACTTTATTATGATTCTGTTATGATGCCCTGCCCATTATAGAAGTTGTAGATCTGTCTTTTGAACCCAGGCAGTCTGATCTCAGAGTTTGTGTGCTTAACAACTGTGCAGTGCTGTTTCTTGACTACTTGAGGTCTATAACACGTTAGAAAAAATGATATTTATAAGTTTATGTATGTGTGTGATATTATATATATGTGTATATATATATATATAAAACTATACATAACTATATATGTGTATATATATATGTATATATATAGTTGGAGGAAAGTGAGAGTACTCTGAATCTGCTATATATTTAGGACAAAGGATAGAGTGCCCAAACAATCATCTTGATGAAACTTTTGCTGATTGGTGGAAAATGGAATTACCAGTTCTTACCAGTAAGAACAAAAATGTTTCAGTGGTCTTCCAAACTCTATAAATCCAGTCTTTGCTCTCTAAATCCAGTGATGGCCATCAAAGTGTTCTTTTCAGTGAATTTCTGCTATTTCCTTAGTAGGGAAAAGCTAATTATATTATACTTCTTTGGAAGATGGAGTTCAGTTCATTCATATATAATGGATCTTTGTTATTCACAGATTCTGTATTTGTGAATTTATTCATTCACTAAAATTTATCTGTAACCCCAAAATTCATGAGGCGTCTTCTGGGGTAATTGCTGGACATGTGCAGTGGGGCTAAAAATGTACATATTCCCAATTGAATTCAAACACTGCAACACTGCCTAGGTTCACTTCTCATTCAGCGATGACCAGAGGATGGAGATAGTAGGTGGCAGTGTATGTAATACAAGAAGCTCCAGCACTGGCGACAGTTGGATGGAATTTAGATCCCAACTCTGGCACCTGTTAATGGGGCAGCCTCAGACAAGTCACCTAACACATCTGAACCTCTTTTTCTCTTTTGTAAAATGAAGAAATTAGTCTATCAGAATTAGTTGCTTTTAGAATTTAAGATTATAATGTATATGAGAGATGTTTGTGCATAGTGTGCATGTGTATATAATACATATACGTATATATGTATTTTCTCTAGGAGCAAAGTTCAATATTTACTAATTTATTATTCCCTACTTATTTATTATGAGAAGGAGTTGAGTACTCACAAGTTAAGTGGGAAAAGCTAATATTTTTAGTAGATTTTTTTTAACCTAAAGTCAAAGGAGATAGAACCCAGCCCTGTCTAGGACTTCTGAACCATAAGGACTGTTTTTCTTCTGATTCCTCTTACTGCTTCCCTACTAGGAAGTAAGATGTGGGGTGGAACAGGCATATCAATAATTCCAGTTTAATCACTCAACCTTTTTTTTACTATTCTCAATCCAGTTGTCAAAGAAAACCTTTGGAATGTGGCCCTCTTCTCTGTTTTATGGCTTCCAAAATTATCCACAGCCCATAGTTAGTGAAAGTGTGCCTTATACTTTTACTGGCCTCTGGCACTAACTAAAAGAACTTATTTTTATATGGCTAGCTGCCTATGATTTTTATATTAACCATCCCTCTTTCTTACTTAATACACTTGCACTTCTGTTGGGATATCAAATAACACAAACATCTAAGTTAATTTCCCTACTATTTTTCATCTTAGTAGATACTAATGAAATGTAAAGAGAGACCCTACAGTCCTATTAGTGAGCTTAAGTGGCTTTTAATTAGTTTAACTGCTAAATTTCTTTAACAAAATTGACACTTTATGACTACTCAACTCTTTAAAATATGTCAGTTTCTACTTTCTGAAACTGAAACAAGAGCATTAAATTCAGGTAACATATTTTTAAGTAAGGTGCTTATCCAGTTGCATTCCAGCACAGACTTAAGATATGATGCAGGTTTAATGGAATTTTAATCTATCGTGAGTACAGATAAAAAGAAATTTACAATTTGAGACAGAAAGTATAATACAGGTCAGCTCTATTCTTTCTCTTACTCACCCTAATTTCTAACATTGAAGCGTAGATTTATCAAAATAATTCACTAAAACAAACAAACAAAACAAAAAACTACTGAAATAAACTCCTGTTTCATTTCAGCATGTTTTCTTTGAAACTATTAGTTATGTCATTCCCTTAGGCCAAATTTTAAACACCTTCCCATATCACTTTAGTTTAATCTCAATAGTGTGATCTCTCTTGTACCATCTGAGGAAAGCTCTTCCCATCCCAACACTTTCCAAACCTTAATCTATATCTAAATCAGTGAAATCTTACCCATCTGAAACAAACCATGTTAGTATCTCCCATTAGTTTCATAAAATTTGCCACTATTTCCTCAGCCTTTGCCTCCCCTTCTTGCCCAGCACCATTTCTTAAGTCTTGTACAGTTAGTCAGATTCTTCCCAGATAGAGGTTCCTAAAATTGAGAATAGGCACTGGAGAGTGTGATGCTAAGTGAAATAAGCCATACAGAGAAAGACAGATACCATATGTTTTCACTCTTAAGTGGATCCTGAGAAATTTAACAGAAACCCATGGGGGAGGGGAAGAAAAAAAAAAAAGAGATTAGAGAGGGAGAGAGCCAAAGCATAAGAGACTCTTAAAAACTGAGAACATGGGGCGCCTGGGTGGCGCAGTCGGTTAAGCGTCCGACTTCAGCCAGGTCACGATCTCGCGGTCCGTGAGTTCGAGCCCCGCGTCAGGCTCTGGGCTGATGGCTCAGAGCCTGGAGCCTGTTTCCGATTCTCTGTCTCCCTCTCTCTCTGACCCTACCCCGTTCATGCTCTGTCTCTCCCTGTCCCAAAAAAATAAATAAACGTTGAAAAAAAAATTAAAAAAAAAAAACAAAAACTGAGAACAAACTGAGGGTTGATGGGGGGTGGGAGGGAGGGGAGGGTGGGTGATGGGTATTGAGGAGGGCACCTTTTGGGATGAGCACTGGGTGTTGTATGGAAACCAATTTGACAATAAGTTTCATATATTGAAAAAAAATAAAATTGAGAATAGGCAACTATTGGAATAAGGACCACTTATTGCAATATCACTATGAGAAGAAGGAAAAGGTAAAGGCCTTCAGGTTTTGATTACAGAACTCTTGTTCTCCATTGAGGGCCAAGGATGACTTGAGTAAACCGACAAAACACTGAAGACATTAAACTACTCCTGTGAGCATTAATTTCTCACAAGGTGTCTCTAGATTCCTGAAAGTTATACTCATGAAAGCTACTCACACCAAGTATTTATAGATGATCACGGATTGCTCCTGTGTATATCCTTCAATTTTTATTTTTAAAACTTTTTAAATTAAATTTTTAAAGTTTATTTATTTATTTATTTATTTATTTATTTTGAGAGATACAGAGAGCGAGAGAGCATGTGAGCAGAGGAAGGGCAGAGAGAGAGGAAGAAAGAGAATCCCAAGCAGGTTCTGCACTCTCAGCGTAGAGTCCTATGTGGGACTTGATCCCATTAACCATGAGTTCATGATCTGAGCCAAAATCAAGAGTTAAGTTGGACCCAACTCTATGTGTATGTCCTTGTGCTCCATGTGTGTATCTTTTTATAGAACTTCTAATTAGGGCTCATTAAACACTAATGTTTCCTCAAAACTTCTTTATAGCTTTTTTTTAAATGTTTATTTTGAGAGGGGGAGGGGCACAGAGAGAGGACAATAGAAGATCCAAAGTGGAGTCTGCACTGACAGCAGAAAGCCCAATGTGGGGCTTGAACTCAGGAATGGTGAGCTGAGCTGAAGTCGGATGCTGTAACCTACTGTGCCACACAGGCACCCCTCTTTATAGCTTTTCTTATGTCCTCATCCTCAATGTATACTTAAAGGAAACAGAATTTATGATAAAGTTCACATGTGTCCCACTTTCCATGTGCCCCTGAAAAACAAACTGATTTTATAATCATATACTCTCATATTCTTTGTGCTAGTAAAAGTGACATACATTTTACAGCCAATGGAGGTAAATTATCCCACCAAAATGTAAATTTCCCAGGATAATTATTCAAGTTATATAATCTTTTACTTTATCTGTAAGCATACACTGAAAGTTACAAGCATACACTGACAAAAAGTATGAAAGAGACAAACTGAGATAGACAAACTTCTTTCTTTTAGGAAAAGTTTTGGCCTATTAAGACTGACATATACTATCCTGAATAGCCTAATAATCTTTTTAAATCTCCTTTCCTGTACTTTCATATCATTCCTGAGGTCTGGCTCAAACAGGAATAATTAAGGTATTGTTTAATGGAATGATGCAAAATGTGCATATTCCCTGTCAACCCCTAGCCTTTTTGTTTTTTTAGTCCTTTTGGTTGCCATAAGAAAATACTATACCTTATAAACAAAAGAAAATTATTTCTTACAGTTCTAAAAGCTGGAAGTCCAAGATTAGGGCACCAGCAGATTTGGTGTTAGGTAAAATCCCACTTCCTGGTTTATGGACCACAGTCTTCTCACTGTCCTCTCATGGTGGAAGGGACAAGAATGTTCACTGATGTCTGTTTTGTTTTGTTTTGTTTTTTTAATTTTTTAATGTTTATTTTTGAGAGACAGAGACAGAGACAGAGACAGTATGAGCGGGGTTGGGGCAGAAAGAGAGGAAGACACAGAATCTGAAGCAGGCTTCAGGCTCTGAACTGTCAGCACAGAGCCGGATGCAGGGCTCAAACTCATGAACTGTGAGATCATGAGCTGAGATGAAGTTGGACGCTTAAATGACGGAGCCATCTAGGTGCCCCAACTGCTGTCTGTTTTTGAGTGCACTGATTGCTTTCATGAATTCATGCTCCACCTTCATGGATTAACTTCCAAAGTCTCTACCTATTGATGCTATCACTTGGGCATTAGCATTTAACTTAGAGTTTTGGGGGGACACGAACATTCAGTGTGTAATGCATTCATAAAAATAAGGCCAGCCCACATAGTTGATGTATTTTCAGGGTTAAAATAGCAACTCCATCAATATGAACCTTTAAAACCTAGCCTTCACAGTTTTAGTACACTCTTTTAGAGTACAAATACAGAGTGAATCACTTTTATAAATTTTTGGACTCTTCAGTTATGCTAGATAGCAGTGGTTATATTTTTCATTTAGATTTTTCTTAGAAATAAAAACATGTTGATTTGATTTCTTTTTTATACCCTGATGATTAATAAGCCATTGTTAGCAAGTTTCCTGAATAAATATTAAGCACTTATGTAAAAATGGAAGTTTCCCCTTTAAATGTATGAATAAAGTATTAGCGTGTTTATGATAAAATACATTTGACAAACAATTTCTCATTAGCATTTCTTCTCCTTAGGAGAGCTATCATATAGTTGAAAAGAGTGACATCCATTACCTTATTGCTTTAAAATTGTATCTAAAATGTTCCCTTATGCATTTGTTTTGTGACCATCTCATATGTATTTCAATCTTAAAACAAGTAAAACACATGTTTTAAAACAATTCATTATTTCATCACACCTTTTCTAAACCATAACATAATATTTTATAAATGGCTAGTTTTTTAAGGCAGTAAAATACACTGCTTTAAGAAGCCACACCATTGAAGCTCCTCTCTGCTAAGGGTAAGCAATTAATATAAACTCCTTAAAAAACTTGATTTAAAAAGTTTCTATTTGAAAGTTTGGGACATTTCATACCACAAGAGACTCTTAATGATAGAGAACAAACTATGGGTTGATGGAGGAAGGTGGGTAGGAGATGGGCTAGATGGATCATGGGTACTAAGGAGGGAAATTTTGATGAGCACTGGGTGCTGTATGTAAGTGATGAATCACTGAATTCTACTCCCGAAACCAATACTGCATTGTATGTTAACTAAGTAAATTTTAAATTTAAAAAAGGAAAAAACATGCTTTATTGCTAAAAAATGCTAACCACCACCTGAGCTTTCAGCAAGTTGTAATCACTGAGTACAGACCAGTGATTCTATTATTATATAGTATTATAATAGAAAAGATATAACATTATAATTACATATAATATTTTAATTATAATATATCTTTATATCTTTAATTATTATTATAATATAAATATTATATATTATAACAAATTTAGTATGTGTTATATATTATTACAACAAACAGAATAATAATGAAAAAGTAAGAAATGTTCTAAGAATTACCAAAATGTGACGTGGAGACACAAAGTGAGCAAATGCTGTTGGAAAAATGGCACTGATAGACTTCCTTCATGCAAGGTGGCCACAACTTTCAATTTGTAAAAACCAAACCAAAACAAAACAAAACACACTATCTGCAAAGTGCAGTAAAGCAAGGGATCCTGTACTCAGTAATAAAAAGAATAAACTATTTTGATATGCAAGTACAAAAAAAATAAAAAATTTCTACTTGAAATTTCGGGACATTTCATATCATAAAAAATAATAAATATTAATTATATGGAATTAATCTTTTGTATTGTATTCACTTAATTACATGTGCAATTAATATGTAAATAATTAATATGTAAATAATTAATGTAAAGGATTAATTATATAGGTAGATTTTGTCAGAACTACATTTGTCAGTTTTTTCCTGACAAATTTGTCAGTGTACATTTGTCACTGTAACGGAACACTGATGAACATACATCTTAAGATATCTCTTTTGCCTTCTCATTAACCTCAAACTCCATTTTGAATGGTAGGGGGAGGAATTCTGTGAAGCTGGATACTGACCAAGTACTTTTGAACATTGTATTAATTTGGGTTTTGGTTTGTTGGTTTTTTTTTTTAAGGAAGGCAAGATCATTTCTTGTTGCTGTCTCACTGAAATGGGAAAAGGGCCTCTGTATTTTTTGATCTTTGTTTTTGTAGGTACATGCAGTATCTGTCTCTTCTCCAATACCTAATTTTGCCATAAATTTTTCTATGAAGAGACAATTCGTTGCTACTTTGTTTGGGGTATATGGAATTGCCTTCCATCATTCATTTGAAATAAATTTTAGAGACAAACTACATTAAAAACGAACTAAATAAAATTTTGCAGAGGTTTCAGTGCAACCTGGAATATCAAACTAATAAATTGAAATTTTAAAATGTGATGATACAGTGTAGAAAAAGTTTTTAGAACGCATATGTCTACAGACATCTTGGAAGGTATAACCTCAGATGATAAGATGTAACATGATGATCCACAAAAATAAAGTTTATTAGACAAAATAAATGCTTTTGACAGAAGGACAGATGTATTGATGCAAATATTTAGAAGAACTTAGGGCAAAATAGTTATTTGGAATTCAAAGTTAATAGTTTTAATTTGGTACTTGTATTCTCTTGTGCATACTCAAACACCCATCAGTCAAACACAGTTCATTATTACCATTAACTACTGCTCAGAATTTGGAGACATCCTTGTGGCTTTAGGGAAGCAGAAGCCAGCCCTAGTTTCAGTTGTGGTGAGAGTGAACTGTTCCCAAGAATTTCCTTTCCGAAGGCCTTTGCATATAGGTTTAAGGATTATGCTTTGACCTCATAACATCTTGATCAAAACACTGTAATAACTGGCAACATTTAGACATGTTGATACTGGTTTGGCATTTCTTTAATCAGTAAATTTATCTCTAGATCTTTTTACTTTTGCTGAATTAAAATTAATTTTATTCCGATTCTTGGTAAATGAGATCCCTCCTGGTGCATTATTTACACCAGTTTCAGGAAGTAGGAAATTTTTATCACACTCCAAGGTCACTTTATGTGGTCAACTGAAGTTCCTTACATCATTTTTACATTTGCTATCATTGGTTTATTCTTATTAGTCAGTTGATTGGTTAGCCTTTTGTTTTCTTCCAAATATATTTATTTTACACATATATGCACACATGCACCTGCTAGATCTCCTGGCACACTCTCTTTTTTTAAATGTCTATTTGTTTTTGAGAGAAAAAGAGTGAGTGAGGGTCAGAGAGAGAAGGAGACAGAATCTCAAGCAGGCTCCACACTATCAGGGCAGAGTCTGATGTGGGGCTTGAACCCATGAACTGCGAGATCATGATCCAAGCTGAAACCAAGAGTCACACATTCAACTGACTGAGCCACCCAGGCACCCCTGGCACACTCTTTTATATTAGTTCCTTCATTTCAGTCCCATTTTAATTGGCTCATCTGTATAATTTTAATCAAAAACTCAAAACCAATGTTTGGCTTAGTTATGTAATAGCCTCTTACAGTGCTGACTTTAAATTTGTTCCTATGCATATACTGGTAACGGTTGCTATTCCAACATGATTTAAACTGCTCAAGATGGCTTCCTGTTACCAAATCACTATTTTGTGCTTTAGTAGTAAAATATTGATTTGATAGCCTTGCTCTTATAATTTATTACTTCAATAGCTATTGTTTGTGACCACCCACCTGACTAGAATATATGTGTAAGAGTGTATGTACTAAACCACTCTTTTATTTCTATCACAATGTTCCTTCTGTTTCCTCTGATGCAGTTTTTGCTTTTAAAGTCTTAAATTTCTCCATTATATAAACACTCCATAAATATTGCCCAGAATCTTTCAAAGGAAGTGAGCGCATCATTCAGTTGCTGTTGTACAGTTGCACACAATAAGTCCAAAACCACAAATCACTTATTTGATGTGAGCTTTTGCATGAAGATTTCATTTTAATATGAAATAATATCTCTGTTTAAAGAGGAATGTTACTTTTCATGTCACTAAATCACTTTACTAATTGTCTTCTAGTAAGTTTTATTAATTCCATTTGCCAAAATAAATTTTTAAAATGTTAAATAAATTACCATGTTCTACCAACTTGATCTCTGTACTTTATCTTTCTTCCTTCTGGTATAACTAAGCCTGTCTACCAAAAGAATGTGTCCTGTGCAAACAGTGACAGGATAGGCTCTTGATTTTTTTCAATCAGAAAATCTTCCTGGGGTGCCTGGGTGGCTCAGTGGGTTGTGTCCAACTCTTGATTTCTGTTCAGGTCATGATCTCAAGGTGGTGAAATAGCCCAGCATGGGGCTCCGTGATGGGTGGCATGGAGCCTGCTTAAGATTCTCTCTCTGCTCCTCCCCCACTCACTCTTACTCTCTCTCTCTCAAAAAAGAAAGAAAGAAAGAAAGAAAGAAAGAAAGAAAGAAAGAAAGAAAGAAAGAAA
>NW_024412400.1:58882946-58965173 GCF_014898765.1 Herpailurus yagouaroundi
AAAGAAAGAAAGAAAGAAAGAAAGAAAGAAAGAAAGAAAGAAAGAAAATCTTCCTTATACCTATATGATAGGAATTCAAAGTCATTTATCTCCAAATTTCTCTTCCTTTACCACTGCCTTACCTCCTCCTATGAATGCTTATTACAATGATTTGATGATAGCAGTTTATTATATTTAGGGTGTTGTTATTATAGTTACAAAGCATTATTTTCTGCCAAAGAATTGTGCTAAACAGCAGTATATACATAAATTCCCATCTAATTTTCAAAAATTGATACCATTATTACTATTCCTATTTTTCAGTAAGGGAAATTAGTGCTTAAAAAAAAGGTAAAATTATTTGCCCAAGATCACATAACTATTAGGGGGAGTGCTGGGATTCAATAATAGGCATTCTAACTCCAGAGCCCATCTCCTAACCAACAGACTATAACTCCACATTCTCCTGCCTCCCTTGGCCAGTTTCTAACAGGCATTACTTGCTGTGATGCTGTCTTTGTGTCCAGTCCTTAGTATCTCTGATGCACATTGTGCTTTAAGTGCAGCTGACCCAGGAGCAGCCCCAATGTACTACTTCTGGTGCTTAAGACTGTAAATAGTGCTTGTGGCAGGCAATTTTTTCAGACTGCTTTCCAGTTTTGCTCAATCTCTTCTCATTTCTGTTGCTTTGTCTATTGAATTCCTACCTCTGTCTGCCTCTGACATCAGTTTCTGTTCTATATACTTGAAATCTCTTTTTTAAACTTTTAATAGAATTTACTAGGATCTAAATTCCTACCTATGTTAGATTGTGCTCATGCCTTTGATTTCAGATACACTGTGTAGCCTTGAGTGGATTGCATTCTTCAAAATCCTGTCCTCTGACTTATTATCCATTCTTTCCACCAGGGAGAGATATTTAGATTTTGAGACTGACTCATATTAACTAAAATAACAAGAGATTGGTGTATAAACCAGAATGCCATTATTTAAAGTGAAAATTGTGTTATGGAGATCAGGATAGTTAATCTGTTTCCAGTGGCTTTTCTTTCTAAAAAAATAACAAGGAAAGAAAAAAAATTGAAAAGAGAATATTATTTTGGGAGTATAGAATCAAGGCAGGGGTAGAGTTGAATAATCTTAATTTATTCTGTTTCACGGCAGGACATTTAACCTTGATATTTTCTCATGGGACACCTATCTCCCTGAGAATGTTGGAGAAGTTGTGACAAGTTCTTGCTCACTGACTTCCTTTAGTTAGTTCTTGGTTTAATAGTTTTTCCTCCAACTTGATTATGTTTTAGTTTTTATTTATTCATTGATTAATTCATTAAAAATATTTATTGAACACAGACCATGTGCTAAGCACTGACTAAGTCATGAAAACACATTAACAAAGCGGATATGATTTCTGTCCTCAGTGAACTTACAATTTAGTGATGGAGTCAATTATTAAAGAGGTAAACATACAGATACCTAATTACAACTGTCTTCATTACTTTGAAGAAAAAACTGAGTTGGTGTTATGAGACTGCAAAACAGAAGAGCTGGTTTTCTGTGGGAAATTCGAGAAGGTTTCCCTGTGGGAGTGATTTTTTTAAGTGAGGGCTTAAAGGGTTGATAGAATGGACCCAAAAAAGTAGAAGAGACTTTTAGTCAGTGGGGACATAAAAGAGGGTCCTAAGTGGAAAATAGTTTGGATATTTTTAAGTAATTAATAGAAAATGGATGTGTCTAGGGGCACCTGGGTTTCTCAGTTAAGCGTCCGACTTCAGCTCAGGTCATGATCTCACAGTCATAAGTTCGAGCCCTGCGTCAGGCTCTGTGCTGACGGCTCAGAGCCTGGAGCCTGTTTCAGATTCTGTGTCTCCCTCTCTCTCTGCCCCTCCCCTGATCATGCTCTGTCTCTCTCTGTTTCAAAAATAAATAAAAACATTAAAAAAAAAAAAGAAAATGGATGTATCTGGAGCTTAGTGCATGAGTAAAAGAGTTGGTATTAATAATGTGAGGATGCAGAGGTGAAGATTTGGGAGGTAGAGATCATGCAGGGTATATCTGAATTTTGGACTTTTTAAGAAAGACCATAGGTAACTATTGAAGGGTTTTTAAGCAGGGTAGAAACTGATTAGAATTGCTTTTAAAATTATTTTTCTGCTGTCGTAAAGGTGTTTAATTCATGTAGGATCAAGAATGAATATGGTTGGAATAATCAGCTATTGTAATTCAGGAATAAAATATGATGTTTTTTGGAGATGGAGAGAAATAATTCCAGAAATATTTGGGATATAAAATCAATAGACTCTCTTGTTCCTATCATGGATTCCTGAGACCAACCTAAATCATTCTGACCAATGTGATTATATAAGAAACTCCTTAACAGAAATAACTGTATGGGTTATTCTGCAGATGGCTAATATTTTCCATTATGAATTGATAGTATTATGCTTATGATTTTTACTTTCAGGGCCTCTTTCTAAGTTCTTAAGAGCAGAATACTGCTGACTCTTATTGATGGATTGCAGAGATCAATATTTTTTTTTATTGAAATTAGTAGAGTATTACAGAGTGGTAAGAGCTGTGAGAACAACCTGGAAGATTCTGGAAAAACCTGATCCCCAACTGCACAACCACTATAATCTCAGCCATTCTCTCATAGCAGTGTAAGTAGGTCTTTCCTACTGTTCATAAAAGGCTACATGGAAACAGTGATTATTAATCAGTTCAGAGATAAAGATGGCAGAACACCCAAATTCAAGGAGCTGGAGTTTATTTTCATAAAATATGCTTAAATAAATATTTTAAACCATGATGATATGAATTTTTTTTTCTCCAGAAGGAGTGCTTAATGATGTCAGATGCAGTTGTTTGGACAGGTCAGCATTTCTCCAAATCGAGAATGCTTTTTTAAAAATTGCAATAGTTTTGGGGCGCCTGGGTAGCGCAGTCGGTTAAGCGTCCGACTTCAGCCAGGTCACGATCTCGCGGTCCGTGAGTTCGAGCCCCGCGTCGGGCTCTGGGCTGGTGGCTCGGAGCCTGGAGCCTGTTTCCGATTCTGTGTCTCCCTCTCTCTCTGCCCCTCCCCCGTTCATGCTCTGTCTCTCTCTGTCCCAAAAATAAATAAAAACGTTGAAAAAAAAATTAAAAAAAAATTGCAATAGTTTGAATAATTATAACTGTGTGATTAAGTGATTCAACAGCCCAGGACTTTTAAGTGTAGAATTGTGGTTAATCTTTTCCTTCAGATAATTTGCAGACTTTGCTATTCTACAAACTTAAGAGTTGATTTAAACTCATACAGACTGAAACTGAAATGAGCTATGAACAGGGAGCTACAGCTATGCTCTTCAGCATTCCAAGAAGTTCTTGCTGAGGCTGACCTGGGTGTTGAGGACATCAGAGTAGATACCACGTGACTGTCTGTCAAATGGTAATTTAATTTCTTCTTAATTGCTATTGTGTATCCTGTCTATACCAATAGTATTAACACCTTAAACTAACCTCCCATGTTTAAGTCATATCTCCCAAAACTAGTTTGTCATTTCCTTGAGATCATATAGTTTTGTATTTACAATAGTTTGCCTTCAAGCAGGGATGTTCAATAACTCTATGCAAAATACAGTACCAAAAATTCTTGTTAATACCCCACCCGCTTTTTGACAAGTAACTTTGCATCATTCCTAGCACATACCTAAATAAGTCACATTTATTTTATTTTATTATTTTTAAAAAAAATTTTTTAACGTTTATTCATTTTTGAGACAGAGAGAGACAGAGCATGAATGGGGGAAGGTCAGAGAGAGAGGGAGACACAGAATCTGAAACAAACTCCAGGCTCTGAGCTGTCAGCACAGAGCCCGACGCGGGGCTCGAACTCACGGACCGCGAGATCATGACCTGAGCTGAAGACAGACGCCCAACCGACTGAGCCACCCACGTGCCCCTAAAAGTCACATTTTAAACATCATTTAAGAGGCATCATGTTATATCGTTTGCCTCATAAAATCCCTGCCCCTTTGTTGCCTTATAGCAGGCTTAAAATTTAAAGTAATAGAATTAAATTCTTCGCTCAAAACAAAAAAAGATAAAAATGGGAGGAAATTACTAGTACAAAAAAAAGGACTACTATAACTGGGGAAAACCTAAGCAGTAGTGTTAACAGACAGCAATGTTAAAGTCATTTAAAAGTAAGCCTTGAAAAATTACATCTTTTACTTTAGGGAAGAAACCTATAGAAGCTTATGCAGAGAACTTACAAAGATATTTTTAAATGGCACATACATTATTGAAGGCTCTTCTCCTATTTCTATTCTAACAATATGTAAATTATGAAAATAGTAGATTCTCCATGCAGCACTGTGGTGGCTATGTCTGCATAGGAAAAGCCAAGCAGAGAGTTGAGACCATTACTTCAAATCACACCAGAAAGATTAATAACCCTGTGGATAAGGAGGAAATAGGAATGTTTTTAAACATCTACGTTCTTATCCATCACATACCTATGTGAAATCAATCTTTATTGACATTTCATCTATTCCCAAGGGCTGCAGTTAAAGGACAAAATCTGCTAATGGGAATCCTGACCTGGATTCTACCATGCTGGTTCTGAGTGAAAACATTAATTTTCTTAATAACATTCTTGTTTGTGAATGCTTTAAATATTATTTATTATTTTCCACTGCTTAGAATGCACATGCATTCAGAGAATAAAATGAAAGCATATATAATAAATAAAAGATATATGTGAGGGCCCAGAGAATAGAGTAAATAAATATAAGACAATAAACAAGTAAGTAAGGTCAGTTTCAGTTTTTTCCGTGCCATTTGCACTGAAGAATCTGAGTCTCAGGACCTATGGCAACACAATAAAATAACTATAGGTAATGTGTATAAAGCCCAACAATGCAAGCGCCAGGTAAATATATAGAGAAGTATGAAAGACTGCTCATAGTTAAGAAGGAACTTGCTCATTTTTTGGACTTCCTTCTATCAACTTACATACACCCACTTCCCATCAAATGAAAGGTAGAATAGCTCTAAATGTTTAATATTTTAGTATGCACACAGATCATTTCCTGTTGTCACATCCATCATCACATTCTAGCTGCCCTTTTGTCCCTCATTGATGTTCAAGGCATATGAAGAATGAACCCACCACGAGATTAAATATAAACTATAAAATTCCAGTCAGAGTGGCTTAACATTGACAGAGGCTAGACACATGTTGATTCTTATAAGATCAGGTAATTAGCAAAGTCTGAGCCATTTGGCTACATACAGCACAAAGTATCCCATAGCACCGTGAACAAATACTGCCCTTTCTCACCCTGCAGATGCCTTACTTTGTTTGGCTCAACCAGAATTAACTTCTGTAATTTTGCTTTAGATGAAACTTATGGTAGATCTAAAATATTTTACCACCCTGCATAGGAAATTAAGGGCAATTTCTCATTTTTAGTGTGTTAGTCTTATCAATCTCTCTGACTTGAAAGGAGTGATTTAAGATGGACAGAGGTAAGACACATCATAAGTGAACCTTTAGAACATCCTTGGACCTTTTCCAGCATAGCAATCTACTAAATATTTCTATGAAAAACAAAAGTGAGTCCTTTTGCTAAATTCACTAGTCTCACCCTTAAGATATCCATTCTTAGTACTTTGAAGAGAACTATGATTAGGAATGGACTGAACACATGAAATCATGTTGTTTATAGGATTTTTGAAATTAGAATTCATTATTACACTGTTGTAGTTTTTCCACTGATAAGTATCTTGATATTACAAAATTATATAATATCCCCTCAATTGCAATATATTTCAAACTCCTAGTATACATTTAAGTCCTCACTATAGCCCAATTTTCCTATTAATATTTTTAACAATTCCCTCCAACTCATCAAACCTTTTACATTTTAACATTCTGTCCACTTTTATACCCCTGTGCCTTTGCCCAAATTGTGTAGTACCCTATCAACTTGGCATCGTACAGTGGAGCCCTTTGCACTATAGAATATGTATTTAAGACCTAAATTGGGATAGAGAAGGATGGTAATGTTATCCACGCATCCTCTGTGGCCCCAGTCAAGGCTTGGCATTTATAACTTATACTCTTATTTGATAGGTCCCTGAAAAAACTCCACAGACAGAGTGTGGATCCAAACAGGAATGCCTCTCTCAACTGGCATCTTCATTAAAAGTTTCTTTGCAACCCGAAACAATATTGAAATTCCTTTCTGATAATAATGATTGTAGTGATGGTAGTAACCATGATGATGGTGATGATGATGAACATCACATAGTGGCCATCATTTATTGAATACTTCCTATGTGGCAACCATTGATCTAAATGTTCTACATACATTATTGCTAATACTTGCATCTTAACAAGTCTAAAATGAAACTCATGATTTTCCTTCCAAACATGCTCCCATTCCACCTTCTAGTCATCCCGTCTCAGTAAAAATCACCAACATCCACTCAGTTCTTGAAGCTAAAAACCACAAATCATTCTTGATTCTTTCCTTTTCTTCATGACTCATGTCCATTCTGTAGTTCCTAGCTCTAGCATGTTTCACATCTATTCCCCTCTATCTTCACTGCTACCAGCTAGTCCTGCTCATTAGTATCTTTAGGATGGAGCTTGGAAAAATAAAATAAAATAATAAAAGTGTCACTGTTAATGCAATGTGATATCCTGGGTTGGATCCTGGGGCAGAAAAGGGAGATTAGTGAAGAAAAAAAAAAAAAGCTGCTGAAATTAGATAAAGTCTGTAGTTTAGCTAATGGTATTGTGCATATGTCAGTTTCCTAATTTTAACATACACCTTCATGTGTGAGATATTTAACATTAAGGGAGCCTGACTGAAGGATGTACAGGGAACTCTTTTTTACTATTTATCTACATCACTCTTCTGTACAATCTAAAAGTGTTTGAAACAAAACAAAACAAAAAAAGTTTTCTTAGCTTCCATCGTAGTTCCCTTCAATCCATTCTTTACAGCTGCTGGAGTGATCTTTTAATAATATAAATCTGACCATTAAAAGAGTTTAAACATCTCAGAAAGATTAAAACAACCTGTCCAAGATTATGTAGGTATTAATAGCTGAACAGGGATTCTCACCGACATTTGACAAGATTCAACGTCTCTTAAACATTATACTACTGAGTTCTCTATGTGATGAATTCAGCACTTAACAAAAAGAAATCATCGTCTTCCAGCTTTGCACATATCCCATTCATGGTTTAAATTTGGTCTGATTCAAAATCCTAAGACATCCCTGTGAATACCAACTAAACTGATAGGCCAGAAGAGTGAAAAAGAGTCCTTTATGCTTTTCAACTATACTACATTTTAAAAGATTTGAGATAATGCAGGGTCTAAGGTGTTCTTAAGGAATGAGAAAAGGTCTTCCTTTGAAGTTTTTGCAGTAGTCACAGTTGCGTTCACCATGATGGCTTACAGGGATGGGTATTCAAAAGGATACACCAGCAGAGTGGGCACAAGCAGAGGGTCCAAATTCTGAATATAGAACTTCTTTCTTCCCTTTTTTATAATACAACAGCTGGATCATGAAGACATCCTTCTAAAGGTTAGCCTCTTCCCATATTCTAGAATATAGTGGAAACAAACTATTTAAAACCTTCAACTATTTTCAAGCTGTATTATTACAGCCTATTCATTTTAGGATTAGGACAAAAAGAAGGTCCAATATCTCAAATACTGTTTTCACAGGGGGAAATACATTTAACAGTGAAACTTATTATCTTTAGTTATCTATGGGATCCTCTTTAGACCTAGCTTTCTATTAAACCGTATTAGCTTTAGTGGACAAACTTGGACAAAAGGATAAGATTATAAGCTACAGTAAGTAGTCTTTTCTTACCCAGTCATTTCTTCACCTGATAATAGCAGAAGGCAGGGGAATCCTAAATCCCTATAGTACTCATTTGATAAAGATTAATAGTTGTTGGGTTTAGTTTTTTATATTTTTCACTTGTTTTTGAGACTTAAGTCTCTTAAAATGAGAACATAATCCATAATGAAGTAATATTGACTCAGAATAGAATCTGTATACCACAATAATAGGAGATCCTAAACTATTTAAACAAATCTGATATCGCAATTTCGGAACTATAAACAATCAAAAAAATTACATTTTAATAGGCAGTGAAAAATGCTGTTTTATGTTTATTAGATATCTGCACTTTATAAAACCTCAATAAAACTTACAGTTTGTGAGCATTTTTAAGGCATGGAGAAGCTTTTCCTTAGAGTTATTAATTATTATGAAATGTCTCAGTACAAGATCATGTTTCTGCACAGCTGGTTATTCAGAAAAAATTTAAGTTGAAATGTTTACTAACTTTTACAATGGGTCAAGATATGAAAATCATTTCATATCTCATGTTAATGGGTTTTGTAAGTCATATATTAACTTCTTAAATATTGTTATAGCTTTTTTAGTAAGGAAAATAATGCAAGTATGTGGGATATTAGTACACATATCTACATAATATGAATATTTTACTTTAAAATCAGAATATATTTAATAGGCCTAAAATTAATATTTTTATATCTTAATTTTATATAAGTCTACTTTACGTTTAAAGAATTTATTATGTCTACATCCCTAACTCTATTGACTAGCAGGAAATTCTTATGTTACATCTTCTGAGACAAACTGAACTACATGCCATTTATTTGCTTTGACAGTGGTTTGAAGTTCTGCAATCCTTCTGCACAACAACTTCTAAAATACTTGAATTATACCTTCAATGCATTAAAAGATGTAAATGTACAGTTTGGGATCATTTTATCTCTAATGATTAGAGTCCAAACACAAGCATATTTCAAAGACAACGTAAAATGTCAACGAGAATATACAATCTTAACACGAAGTTAGACATCCAAGAGAGCTAAGATGTAGCACCACAATGGCAAGGTTCCAGACACCTAAAAAGGACTGATTTTTCATACAATATCCATAGCCTTAATGAAAATAAGTAAAATAGATGCTCACAGTGTATTAAAAAAAGTATGTGTCTGAATTTGCCTTAAATATTTCTTATTGGGCTAAATTTACCATCAATTAAATTCTCATCGATGACTTTATTATAAACAGAGGAGAGTATGATTATAGTAGCATTTCAAGATTCAAACTTTAAAAAGAACACAGATGATTTTTCTTCTCTTGTTAAAGTCTCACATCACCTAAGTGAAAATGTGCTCAGCTTTGCATTATAATTTGGATCTTTCAAAGTAGAAATATATTTTGTATATTCATTCATATGATCATCTTTGCAATTCTTTTCTCATCATCTAATTTTACCTCACGTTTGTCCATCAGATCAGAGTCTAAAATATAGGAATGGAGCTAGTCATATCTTGTCACTCTGAGTGTGAAAATCTTGTACATTTGGCTGGCATAGAAGAGATAAAAATATTTTAAGTTGCTTATCTCTCTAAAGGAAAGTGGTACATGTAATACTTGTATGTATGCCCTATTTTATTTAATATTCTTAGCTGGATTAACATTCCAGTAGAATTTTCACTAAAGTGGTAGAACGTTCATTCAGTTAAGCAATTTTAACATAGAGAAATCAAATAAGCCTACTAAATTACTGCTCTTATTTGCAAATGTTTAAGTAACTGAGCACAGCTTTATTAATACTACATCTACACATACTACTGGGCATATGCTCCTTTTACTGCTTTGGCCACCAGTGAGGAAGATAAAACTAAGTTTTATAATTACTCCTTTTCTGTTTCCTTCTTTCCTTCCTCCCTCTTTTCCTTCCTCCCTCCCTCCCTTCCTCCCTTCTTTCCTTCCTTCCTTCCTTCCTTCCTTCCTTCCTTCCTTCCTTCCTTCTTTCCTTCGTTCCTTCCCTCTCTCTCCCTCCCTTGCTCTGTCTCTCTCTCAGTCTCCTTTATTTTTCTTTCTTTCTATTAGTTTTTCCTCAGAGACCTACTCATACTACTCCTCTTCCTCAATCTTATTTCCTTAAGGTCAGTGTGTATCTTATCAATAGAAAACCCAAGGAAAGTAAACAGAAGTCACTACTGCTGTCATGCTCTCACATTTCTTGCTGCCTCTTGCTCTGCAGACTCCTCCATCTCTTTTCATCACTTCTCTCAACTTTTGCAAGAACTCATAGGCCATACATATTTTAACTCTGTTCATCAAAAAATAATTACCTACTACCTAGTGTTATTAAGGCTGTGTGTTAGAAATAATGGGAAGAAAGGTAGCAGTAATGAGGCTATTCTAGAAATAAGATCCATGAACCTCAGTTTTGATCACAATATATTTTCCATAGCTGTGCAAAAAGATGGTCCTAGAAACTGTGCTACAAAAGACCTTGAAGACAGTCTGTGTTCTCAAGTGCTTACAATATAATTGAAAAGCCAGATTCTTGGCACAGACAGGCAAAGTGACTGAAGGACACTTAGGATAAAATATTCCAGCATACCCAAATCATCATAAAGTAAACAGTGTGCATAAGTAAGTGAGAGAATATTCAAAATTTAGTTACTGTATCAATAAAGGCCTACTGGATGAGGACATTTGAAACCTAATTTTGATGCCCATGAGAGATGTGTATTTTCAGCAAATAAAAGAATGACCACAGTAATTTGTGCAAATATGAGAATTGGCAAACTGCATGCTAAAAGATAGATTATTTGCTTGATTGCAACTAAAGTTACTTGCTGAGAACTTGCTAAGTTCTCAAAATGATGGTTGTTGAATGGGCATATCAGAATTACATCAGGCGCCTTTTTTGACTACACATTGTCTTCTGTCTCTCTTCATTTTGTTTTGCAACATTCCTTTCTACTAGTTTGTGATGTCCCTTGCAGGGCAAGTAAGAGCGGAACTGGGCTTGTGGCAGTTAAGATAGGTAGCGAAGAGTTTTTCAGAAAAGTTCTTCAGAATCAATATCTCTGCCCTCCTTTCTTTAAGACACAATGATTTATAGAAACGCTAACTTATTTTTTTGAAATGGAGTAACAGTGGTAAATGTAGTATCTCAGAACTGGATAGCCATTAACATGAGATGAGAGGTGATTTATTGTCA
The DNA here is from genome assembly GCF_014898765.1 of Herpailurus yagouaroundi. Lineage (NCBI taxonomy): Eukaryota > Metazoa > Chordata > Mammalia > Carnivora > Felidae > Herpailurus > Herpailurus yagouaroundi. The sequence continues at coordinate 58,894,000 of NW_024412400.1, forward strand.
AACTCCAGCCTGGTTCCTTTAAGAATAAAACATTAGCAGCTAGAATCTATGTATTGTTCAGTATTTTACACTATCCTTTACTCCATTTTGAACCTTGAATTTTAATATTTTTAAAATTTAATCTGTGCAGTACTGCATTACGCAAACTGTCACTTGATAAAGATGTTAGTAAATAAATCCCTCTATCTGTCTATCTATCTATCTATCTATCTATCTATCTTCAGAATTAACTTAAGCAGTGTTCAGCTATCACATATCTACATTTATAAAGAGAGAAGGGTATACAATCCAAATTAAGGAGCAGTTTCAGTATCATTTATACTACTAACTGCAAATCATAAGCACAAATAGAGAACAAACATTTCAAATTACTATGTTTGGTTCTGGATAGTTCAGGGATATGTTATACAATATACATATGTTATATGTATACATATATACATATATATGTTATATAATATACATATAATATATGTATATTATAAATTACATTCAATTTCTAATAAATACTTAAGTTTTCTTAAATATTAATAATTGGGCTGTGTTCCTTAAATGAATTCTGGTATGGGGCTCAGGAGAAAGTTATGCTACTGTGGCCCCCAAAATAACTAAGGGCTAGCGAAGACCTCTTATTTGTTTAGGAAAAACTACTAATTTAAAAAAGAAAACGACTTCATAATTCACTTTACACAGCCATACCATGAATTAAGCTAAATGTTTTAATATACGTTGTCACTTCAGTTTATCCTTGTGATTTCTTTTGCATTAGAATTACAGTTAATTATAGCTGATTGAGTTACTTTAATGTTAAGGTTTGATATCATGTTCAATGGTTATGTTAAAGATGACAGTTGAAGTGGCTTAGAATCATGTTGAAAGACATAGTGAATCTATTTGGAATATAAACCCTTCCAAATGTAGTACACCAAAAGTTAATGTGAATGTCTGATTTAAACTTCCTCCATTAACCCTTTATCAGATGGTCTTCAGAAAGGGAGAGCATTTTCATTTTTTTCCCCTTCTCTTTCATTGTTTTTCTTGTTGAGGAAGGTTTTCTGAAGGCAAAGTGAGTGATTCATGGATCCAGTTATTACACAGATTACTTACACCTGTTAACATTTTCTGTTCCCCCCCACCCCAACCCCTACCTCCCTTCAATTGCCCGCTAGAAAAGTAAAGCATCTAGTTAACTGTTCATTACAAAGAGGAACAGATTTCACTTTTGAATCCAAATCAGGTGAAGAAGAGCACAAGTAGGGAAAAAAATCCCAATTCAATTTAATACATATAAAATGTCCAATTTAGATAGACTTTGAGGGTTTCTTTTTTTTTTTCCAATTACAGTATATGGTTAATAGTTTACATATTGACAGACTTGTTTTTATTAAAAGTTAGTTACCACAGAACAAAAACAAAATAAATAAAAAATATAAAAAGACATTTTAAGATAAGCTTTTTACCAGAATTCGGGGTTGGGGGGTAGGGGGAACAGCCTTAGAATTCCAAGCAACAGGTAGGTGAGTGGTCAGAAAGTTTATACTATAAATAAGGAAAAACTACTGAAAATATGTGGGTTCCAGAAACAGGTGGTCTTAATACAAATATTTTACATTTGTATCTTAATTTTAATTATTAAACTAATATTTTGGATGCAATGGCAAAGACAGAGGGCATTTTGAAGGAGGAAGATCAAGGTTTTGAGATTTTAAACATAGGTTCCATATTTTTAAAGCATTCGCTGATGCATTCTTGATTTCCAGTAGTAGTTCTAGTTTTACTGTTACAGGTTTTGACTTTTTTCACCAGACTTACAAATGATCTCACAATGAAGAGAGATATGTTGAATTACTTTCTCAGCCTAGGTACAAAGAGAAGTGAATTGGACATTCTGTCATTAGGTGCAAGGACTCTCATCCATCCCTGGTCTTGCCTTGGTGCCTAATTTGAGCTCAGCGAATGTGCCCTCAGTCACAAGAATATCTTGGTGCTGAGTCAGAAACAGACGTAGAAGCAGAGCTGTCAGGAATAGTGAAAGGAAAAGGGCCAGGGAGAAGAGAACTGCTTTTTGTCCCTGCACATACTCAGATGACATCTTTGTTTCGGCATCGTTTTTCAAAAGAGCTAACTTGACCACCCCCAAGGTAGGGAAGTTACGCTCTTGTTTAAAATACTACAAAAGTCATTATATCGTGTTCCATCGTCCGAATAAACTACAAGCCTAAAAGTAGTAAACTGTGTAATAGCATAAAAGCCCTGTATTGACATATAATACAGTATTGGTAATGTAGTACTTGTCATCATCAAGGGAACAACCTGCTAATTGAAATAAATTATTCAGGGGCGCCTGGGTGTCTCAGTTAGTTAAGCCTCTGACTGTTCCCATTCAGGCCGTGATCCCACAGTTCAAGAGTTCGAGCCCTGCATTGGACTCCTCGCTGACTGCACAGAGCCTGCTTGGGGCTCTCTCTCTCCCTCCCTCTCTGCCTCTCACCCACTCACGTGCTCTCTCTCTCTCTCTCTCTCTCTGTTTCAAAATAAATAAATAAACTTAAAAAAATTATTCAGGTTTTTTTTTTACTTGCGGTTATATTTTTTGATGAAAATTGTTTGATTTTGATACAACTTAATACACTGCAAACTATCAATTCCCTACACTAATAAACAAGTGGATAGACTGAATATACTAAAGGAACAGTTAACTAGGTATGCTGGGCCTTTTTGTCACTGGGTGGTAATGAGGAAAGCGTCCTTTTTTCATCTGTGTTTTAATGTTAAAGATGTAGGGGTTGTGTCAACCTCAAATTTATTATAATGCCACCTTGACTATATGTCTTTAATGTTTACCACAAGTATTATTTTCTGTTAGAATTTTAAAGTTATGTGAAAAAATCATCTACATCAGTGCAAGGAGAATAAATGATACACATTTTCAAAAATATGTATATTATATTCAGGAGTAAATATTATCAGAATTAAAAAGTCTACCCAAATTATTCCCTCTTCACAACCAGTAACCCCTGGTATACACCTTTCCTGGTAAGAGAAATCATCTCCTTCATTTTAGATTTCATAAAAGCATACTAGAAATGGTTATCTCTATTTATTATTATTGCTACTATTATACATTTTAAATAAAGGATAATATTTAAAAGAAGTAAATAGGAAAATGAATGTCTTAAACAGGAACTTTTCTTCTCTTGCTTTTGCTTTTAAGATTTCACTTTTTCAAGACAAAAGGTCTTGTCAAACTAATAATGCTCTGAAATTATTTTCACCTGTTAAATTTATTCTAGAAATAGAAAAGTGAAAAGGAGCACTTGTTTTTCATTTGACTTGTGTTGCATATTTATAAGATATTAGGATTTTTTACGGTTGAGGACTTAAAATAAATCAGTTTGACTGAGATTTGTCCCCTATGACCTAAACAACAAAAGGAAACAAATTGAAAGATAAAAGAACTTTTAAATTCAGAAATATTAATTACAGTGTTACTTTTTACATGTGAACATTTCCAAAGTGAAGACTCATAATTTCATCCATCTTCACTTGGACATTAGCTAGACAGAAGCAAAGAAAAGAAATGCATAAAACTGAAATTGTTATACATGTGAGAAAAAGTGCATAATTTACATGTAAATATAATTCAGCATATATAAACTATATACATGTATATACAGTGTATATACATATATAATAGTTATACACACACATATATACGTCATTGCCCAATTACACATGTGTTATTGCTCCTATTTTAAAAGGCCTATAGTATATTATTAAACTGAATACTTATATGGTGAAATTAGTGATATTATTTATAATCTGTTAACCTGAATTTTCAGTTGAGGATTTTTGAGCTAAGTATAAGTTATAAATGTCTAAATTCAAATTAAACTAAATTTAAGATGGAGTGTTTTTTTATTATCATTTCCTCTCATCTTGTTATAGTCATATGTCTCACATTTTGTAAAGCATTACATTAATGTTTCCTTTGTTATAGCTATTTTACATTTATTGGCTCAGACAACATAATTCCAAATGGATAGGACTCTGAACAATGGATTTACACTAAGTGAATCAAAATAATATGTCACAATAGTTAAAGAAAATTCCTTATGTTATGCAATTGCATTATCAGTTTTTATAGTGCTAAACCCAAATATTCTTCTCAGATATCAAGGGTTTAAAACTAACATTCCTAGTTAAGGTGGGGGAGGGGACAAATTATCAAAGGCTTAGTCATTAAACTTTCCTTGTGATCTCTCTCTCTGTAAATTTTTATTTAAAATATGGTGTTTATCATCCACATATATATATACATATATATGTATATGTATGTATAGTTTTTAGTATTTTTCAATTGGAGGAAATAATGTAGCTTTTAAGATAAAAGCAAAAGCATCCATGTAAGTAATGCTGGTATATGATAATGTTGAAATTATTACTGAGTCATACTAATATTTCACTTTCAACTATTTTCCAGTAGCCATCTTACAGTAAAAGAACATTACAATACATTTTATTAATTTCAAATATTATTACTATAATTTGTAATAAAGTAGCAATGAATAAATAGTAGATATCTGCCTGATCTGGGTCTGCTTCAGTCTAATTGACCACCACTATGAGGTAAACTAGGAATCATTTTCTCAAAAATAATGTTTTACTACAGCAAAAATATGGAACAAATCCTAATCATAGTACCTATATTAATACCCATGGTACTTTATGAAAACATACCTGGTATTATAAATTAAATCTAACTTTAATAATTCTAATAGACAGCTAAAGGAAGTAGCCTAGCGAAGGGGGTAGAAAACTCCATGGAAGCAAAAATTTATCTCCCTTGAATACAAAATTCCATTCTCATATAAACTTGTTTTCACTAAATAAAATTTATTCCTCATTCAAGAGTAAAATTACTATCTATATTTAAGGTAAGACATTCTTTCTGTATTTAATAAATAAAATATAAACGTAATTATCAAGTTATATTGTAATTTGATACGGTTTATGGACACACATTTTTCAAATGTCAAAAGCACCAGGATCATTAGGGATTGTACTTTAACCTGATTTGTATAATATGCCATGTTATGAATGTGCGCATGGTTATTAAGGAAATGATGGTTACTGTCGGAAATATCTAGCTTTGCATTTTGAATGTTTATTATGCACATGCTTTCTACTATTCACCAAAGTATTTTATTAGGAGGAATGGAAACATGATAAATCACTAATTTAGAGGGACTCCTTAGATAAGCTTTTAAAACACTTAAAGGTGTTTAAAACACTGACTTTCTGTGCTTAAAAAAAGGCTTCAAAGGAGGGAAAGATGATTAGAAAGAATAAGGAAAGTGAGATAACTATGAAAAAGCTAACTTAGGGGAAAGTAAAAAGACGCGGAACATAAACCAAAACGGGAGAATGACACCTAATTAATTGTGGATTTGATCCTCTTGCATAAGGAAAGCTACATTTCAATATTGTATGTAGAGAAACGGTGAATCATGTTTTCCTTCATCTGCCGTAATTCCACTGTACCTCAAATAATGGAAGACAAAAGTTTTAGGTACAATGTGCCAAATGCAAGGCAGCCCTGAAAAGTTGCATTTTTGTATTGATATATGTGGGTTTTTTTTAAATTTTATTTTTAGGTATACCTGTGTTGATACCCATACATAACTAATCAAGAGATAGATACTTATAAACATGTTTTTCTAGACATTCATGGGGCTTTTTTAAGTGCAATGCCTTAGTTTTTATATCAGTCACACAGCTTTAGAAGCTGCTGGTCTTTTTTAATGGAAAAAAAACAAAGTGATGTAAGGCATTAGTGACTTGTGGTGAATTACATTCCACACATAATGATAATTTCTACTAAGAGCAGCTTGAGAAAACTAACAGAATACTGGCCCCTCTGCGTAATTCTGCAGCAACAGGGTCTGTGAATCTCTGAAGCTCTGCTGCCCTCTACTGGCGTAATGAGATAAGTGCCTGCCTCAAAACTCAGGTTTCTTTTTATCAGTTTAGTTTCCTCCACAAACAAGACACTGGCACCTTAAAAATCCAATTTTCTTTGGTTTCGCTCACATGCAAATGGATAATAACTTGGGTTATTGTGAAATTAATTTTAAACATCATACAGTTGAATATCATACAGAAAGAAAACCTCATTCAGCATCTCCTGTCTTAGTTCAAGCAAGACTGGGACCAGTTGCAGTAGTGGCTGAAAAAACCAAGTAACTAAATATAGCAGTGACCACTTGTACAGATAACAGCATTCTGACAGTCAAATTGGCTACAAGGCCTTAGATTTGATTGTGTGTGCATGTGTGTTTGTGTGTGTGTGTGTGTGTGTGTGTGTGTGTGATATTCTGGTTCATGTTTTTAAAAATAGCAATTTCACTTTCCTTTTTCTTTCTCCATTTACTATTTTAAGGTGCATGGATCCTTGATTGCCTCCTCTATATAATCCTATACTTCTTAGCAATCTAGTTACTCTATTTTCCCCCAGTCACAGCCTGCCTAGGAAAACCGGTGCGTCACTGGGGTAGTGAGTTTGAGATTCATAATTCAAGACAAAAATAAAAGTGAACTATATAAATCAGATTTTTTTAAGTCCCGACTGTATCCTGGCATGTGATGGGGGTGGTGGGTTATAAGATTTATCAACATCACAGTGCATCAAACCTATTAATAAACCAGCTTTCTGTATAACAAGTAAAAGAAAGGTTCAAAAAATTGGGAGCACAAAAGGCACGGCATAGCTGTGGTTTCAGGTCCAAGCTTGGTGTCCTCTATATATAATGTATTATATTTTTCAAAAACTCTTTATTAGGAAAGCTATACCAGACGCATAATCACTATACAATGATTAAACATTACCTTTACAATTTATAATCACTGAAATTACAGAATAAATATATGCACATTTCTTTTGAATCTTTGTGTGTGAGAGAAAACATTAAAAGTGCTTCCTACAAAGCTGTTAGTGATATATACCCAGTTGCTTTTTTATTTTTTTAATATTATATATATATTTATATATATATAAGAAAGTGCAGATGGTCTCCAAAAACTCTTGGCATCAGGATGAAGTGTCACAAAGAGGATGCTCATCCCTAGGTATGTGCCTCTGGCTGTTAAACCAGGCCTCCACTTCATTAGGATCCAACCTAGAATATGACCTTTCCCAGGGTGGTAGGCGAGAGCTGTACACTAGGGGTGAAGGGAAGGTGAAGCTATGAAGAGGAGAGGAATGGATCAAACCCGAAATAATTAGATAGTGTTAAAAGGGAATGGGGTGTGTATGTTTGTGTGTGTTTTGTGTGTGTGTGTGTGTGTGTGTGTGTGTGCGTGCGTGTGTATGCATGTGCAGGTTTATACGTCTGCATGTGTGTGTACCTGTACCAGAAGGAAGAGGCTGCAGGTTTAGGGACCTAATGGTGTGCAGCGATTGGTGATTTGCATGTGGGTATGTGTGTGACAGAAAAAAGAGTGGGTGAGAACATTCAAGCAAGACCCGCCCCCTCCCTCCCCGTCTTGCAGTTTCCAGGCATGCAGCAAACTGCATTGTTAATACATGTACAGAATCTGTGCCATGATGGGAAGAGGAAAGAAAGCCACAAATGTCAATTTGTTTTCCCCCCTCCCTGTCAAACGAAACTACAACTAAAAAAAATTACTGAAAATAAAAAGACGTTGAATTTTACTTAATTAGGATCAATACAACGATCCCCAATATACCTTATACATGGCACAGTCAAAGTCTCAAGTTTCAGTATAAAAAAATAATGATAACATTTGCTGGCAAAAGTCTGCGAAGGCACTTCATTGATTAATGATCTGAGTATGGCCCTTCCTCCAAATCACATCTGAGAGGGGAGAGCATACATCTGTATTTTCTAGTTATCATGCGGTTTCAGTCCTGTTCAGGGCAGGGAAGTTTGTGAGAATGGAGTTATTGGGACAAGTGTAAAGGGAGCAAGGGGTATTTCTTTTATTTTCCTTTTCTTTTGAAAAAAAAAAGCACTAATTTATTTTTCTTTTTTCGTTAGAACCTGTATGTTGTCTTCTCCAGGACTTCGAGGTAATCCGGCTTGGTTTGAAGTTTGGCCCTTAACTCGAGGTAATCACTTTTTTGGGTTTGGTGGTCTGTGAAGCCCTTTCCAGCCGAGAAGAGAAGGGTTTCTTTGAGCCTGGCGTCCTGCTGTAAGTCTGGATATTGCATGCCAGGAGGGTGGACGTGCAGTTCCTTTAATTTGGGCACTGTGCCATAGAGACAATCCACGAATCCCACTGTGCAGGGGGCTGGCTGTGGCCTCTCTCGGTCTAGGAGCATACTTCCACCGCCACAGCCTCCCCCAGGAGGAAACAGCACCACCCCACCATTCTTCTCATGGTGGCGGAACCCAGCCAAGTCTCCCCCAGTTCCCGCAACTACCCCAGAAACCCCACCAACTGCTGGGTGGTGAGGGTGAGGGTGATGATGATTCACCGTCACTATGGTGTTGAGCTGGGAGCTGGACACTGCCAGGGCCCACTCCTTTTCTTTTTCCAGCAAGGTCCGGTAGTTGCTGTGGTTCTCCTTGGGTGTCTCCGCAAACTGCTCACTTCCTAGGAGAACCTCACCTACTCCTGGTGGCTGTGTCCCAGGACCCCCTCGTTCTGCACTCCCTGACTCCTGGACTGATGAAACAGCCACCTCCTCCTCCTCACGAGGCTTATAGATGGGGTTGTTGCACATTTGGGTCACTGGGTGGGGGATGTACTCATATACGTGGCCCACAGGAGGGGCCTTCTCTGGGGACGAAATAGTTGCTCGGCCCCCACCTCCACTTCCACCTCCACCACCCCCACCATCCTCAAACAGCCGGTGGCATTGCATCTGGATGCCAGTAAGGTCCACCCCTTCTTGTCGCTTGCTCCTAAAGGGCAGCTTCTTCCGGCGCCGTCGGAGCACGTAGGCAAAGAGGCCTGCAGCAACAAAGACTGCTGAAAAGAAAAGAACCAGCAGGCTGAGAATCAACACAGAAAGTGGCACAGGGCCCCCGGGGGGAGAGAACTCGTAAGGTGATGCACTCGTTGGCCCCCCAGCAAGGTGAGACTCTCCAGGCTGGGCTGGGGATGCTCCAGCTGGTGGGACGTGCAGCATCTCTGGGCAGAGAACTTCCAGCTCAATGGTGCGCACATCGCGGTGGGTGAGGTTCTCAGGGCTCCTGCAAAGCACATCACCCACCACGCTGACTGAGCTGATGGTTTCAATCCACTGTTTGAAGGGGACCAGGTCACAGGTACAGTCCCAAGGATTCTCATTGAGGTCTATCTGGACAATGGCATTCAAGTGTTCTAGGACGCCAGCCACAGGAAGATAGAGGAAGTAGTTCTTTCTCAGGTTGAGCCGGGCCAGGGATGTGCCTGCAAAGGCATCTGTCGGGAGGGTCCTCAGCAAGTTATTGTTGAGGAATAGCAGCTTCAAGTTGGGCATGAGGCTGAAGGCTGCAGGCTGGATTTCTCGGATGACATTGAACTCAAAGTACAAGTAGTGCAAACTCTGTAGTCCTCGGAACATGCCTGGTGTCAGCTTCTCAATATCGTTGCCATTGAGAAAGAGGCTCTTTAGGTTGGGCAGGTTGATGAAGGCCCCATCCTGGACATAAGAAATACGATTGTTCCCCAGATGCAAGAGATCCAAGGAGGAGAAATTCCAAAAATCAGAACGGTATATTTTCTGAATCAGATTGCTACTCAGGTAAAGTTTCTTGGCATTCAATGGCCTTGGAAGAAGTTCAGAAATGTTATTAAATCCTCGCTCTTTGCAGTTGACAGTCAAGCCAAGGTCGTTGATGTGCAAATTACAGGTACACCCAGTAGGACATATAATGGGAATGGGTGGTCTGGTCTGGTAAGGAGCAATGGGAGGTTGGTTTGGACCAGGGTATAAAGCTTGGGATGTAGAGGGTGGCCTTGGTGTTCGGGGCTGTTTGGTAGGCTTGGGCTGTTTATTTGAGGACTTGTATTCAACAGAAGAAGCAGTGAAATGGACAGAGGACAACATTGAGGAAGGCTTAGTCGGCCATGCATTCTCCTTGCTTGATGACAAGTGGGGAATCCCCAAACTAGCCTCCACCTCAGAGTCAGACAACAAGGGGCAGAGTTCTGTCTTCCTGATTTCTCGCAGATCCTTTCCATGGAAATGGAAGGGGGTCTCACAGGTGATGTCTCCCACCAGGGCGGTGTAAGGAATGCGTTCCAGCCAACTCTTTAGCTGCACAATCTCACATGTACAGTTCCAGGGATTTTCTTCCAGCTGGAGCTCCATCAGGCTTCTGCCAATGTGGTCTAGCATTCCTCGGTAAAAAAGAACCTTTAACCTATTTCCACGTAGGTCCAGATGGGTTAAGGAGACAGCCTTAAATAAATTGGTTGGAAGCATGGGGATGAGATTATCATTTAAAATCAGAACTCTCAATTTACTTAGGTTCCGAAATGCCCCACTCTCAATACGTTTAATGACGTTGTAATCTGCCTGCAGATATTCCAGACTTTCCAAGCCAAGGAAGGTGTCATTTCTGAAGATGTCTAGTTTGTTCTCATGTAGATATAACCTCTTTAAGATCTTAAGACCATTGAAAGCTCCTGATTGAATGTCCTGCAATGCATTGTTCCCAAGGTTAATGGACACAGCATTATTCAAATGAAGAAAACTGTTGGTGTACAATTTCCTCATTGAATTCCTTTGCAGATACAGTTTAAAAGGTCTTGACCAGAACTCAGTAATCTGACTAATATTTGTAAATCCTTTACTGTCACAATGTATATGAAAGAGGCTTTCTTTAACTTCACAGTAGCATGGATCAAAACAGGGCTCATCTATTTCCTCTGAGTCCTCTATCAGGGGAATCGGGGTAGTCCATCCTAGAGCAATTGTGCTTAGAAGAATTATCCACAACATCCTCCCTCTGTGAAACATCTCAGCTATGGAAGATTTCATCGTTCGTAGTTGATTACAAAACTGCAACAGAAATAAAGATGCAGATTTTAGCCTTTACTCACTCATATGCACTATTCTAATTGACTCCTACATTTGGAGCTTTTTAAGAGTAATACAAAACTTTAGTAATTGTCGAACTGGCACTCGAAATGATCTATCAACCTGCTTAATATGTCCTGTATTTAAACTTGGGTGACTCTGAAATATTGTGCCATGCAATGCATTTTTCCTGAACCAAGCCATACTTGGTAAAGAGCATATCATACCAACAACAGCAGCCTTCATTGCCTCCTATAGCAATCAAGGGACTGGTATACAGGGATGTCTTTTAGATATAGGCAGATTCAGTAATAATGGCAGTAATTTGGCCATTACACCTGTTTGCCTGTTAAAATTCGCATTGATTTCAGAGGTGCCCATCATAGAACTGATTGGGATTCTGACAGGAAATAAGTATTCTTTAAACTATAGGCTTCTACTCATAAAAAGCCATGGCATACCACAAATTTATTAGATTAGAGTGTGATGAAGTATGAGCTCATTGCCCAGTATCAGATGTTGAGATGTATACGATGTTGGGTATCTCTGGAAAACTTAAGATTTCTCTTCAGAGATGATCACAGTGTACTTAATTATAGTGTATGCTCAGTATCACATTATCCCCCCACCCTATTTTGCCCAAGCACAGATTTTTAACATCTCCTTTAATTAAATAATGTTTACACAAGTGTATCATTTGGCTATTTAAACCCTTTAGGAGTGATTAGCCTTTCTGAAGAAAGGCCCTGTGCAGTCATCAGAGTTAGAGATAATGACAGCTAAAGGATGCTGAGCCTGGGAGTGTCTGTATTAAAACACTTGCAGAGCTTAGTTTGGAATGTGTATCTGTGCCTTCAATATCAGCTGAGGAGTCCTGTGAAAAGCTGGACGGGCAGGTGGCTGGTTAGAAGACAGTTGGGTAGTTAAAGGCAAGAAAGGGTGGAAACCTCAATTCTTACCTGCTGATAATTGATCTATCACATGAAATACATTTCAAAGAAAGACATCATTCTTTTCCAATCAGAAGAAACAAATACTGTGTACTATTCTAATAATACAGAGCCTTCCTCCATGGCTCTCTTTCCTTGCCTTATATCATCAATATATGGAAATGCGTACCTAAATAAATTATATTAATGCAGTTTTATTAGATTGCCCTTTCTGAGTCACTGAAATATCAAATTGGAATAATTATTTTTAATCAAAAATAAACCCGAATTTTTAGCATATATTTTCTCTCCACACATAAGATACATACATTAAGGAAATATTTTGCCAACCCTTCGAAAACACAATGATATAATTTACAGGGAGAGTGAAAAGAATAAATCTTCACATTCAACTTGCATATAATGTACACAGCTGTAAGGAAAGGAAGACCCATGAGAAAGCAAAGAGAAATCTGCCTCAGGCATGCAATACTCAATTTTTAGAAACAATTATATGAAAAAAAAAAAAGAGAGAGAGAGAGACAGAAAGCAGATGAGGCTACATTGCAGTATCAGTTAGTCTTCCCTGTCTCCCTTATAAAATATTAAAATCTACTTATTTCTTCACCAATTTAAAATGTTTTTCTTGTTTCTGAGGTCCCTGAGATTTAGGTAGGAAAGGCTCCAGATGTCTTTGACTTACCTATTTTGCAGGAGGTTTTTTTTTTTTTTTTAAGTTTTTAACATTGGAAGGAAAAAAAAAAAAAGCTTGAGTTTAAGGATTCTCTTTCTCCCTCCCTTCCTTTTGCTGAAGCTGAAGCAAAGGGGGATAGAGGGGGTGGGTGGGGGAGACGAAGAGAAAAAATACAAGCAGCAAGCTTGAGACGTGCTGGGAATGCAATGGGCCTTTCAATGGGCTTCTTTAGAATGCAGAACTGCCGCTTGGCACACTCAATAGAGGAGGGAGGAGAAGGGGCTGCTGCAGGCTTCCAGCTTCGCTGCCGCCGCCGCCGCCGCCGCCGCCGCCGCTGCCGCCGTGGCTGCTCTCGCTGGGTACCGGCAGCACATCATTGGGCACTGGGAGGAAGGGCGGGAGGGAGGCAGGCAGGAAGGCAGGCTCAATCTCAGTGCAGAATCTCGGACTTCTCTTGTGCTGGGTTTTTTTTTTTTTTTTTTTTTTTAATATGTGCTGTAACCCTGGATCCGGCTTTCCACGTCACGAAAATGAGCTCCAAGAAGGGGAACGCGCTTAGCTTGGGTCGGGAGCGTGCACTACGAAGCCCTGACTAGAGAGAGTGTGTGTGTGTGTGTGTGTGTGTGTGTGTGCGCGCGCGCGCGCGCGCGCGCGTGTGTGTGTGTGTGTGTGTGTGTGTGTGTGTTTAAGGGGCAAGAAAAGTAGTGAAGGGATCGACTTAACAAATTGTCAAAATAAGAAACACGGAAGCAGAAGCCAACCTAAAGGAAACATTCCTTTGGTGGGGAAGGTGGAGGGGGAGGGGTGTAGGCATTTTTTCCCTTTAAAAAAAAAAATACTGTTTTTAACTCTCAAGGAAATCATCTGACTGGTTTGCTCTTCTGGTTTCCAAAGCTCGTCTCTCTGGTGTAGACTGGTTGAAAAGCAAGATTATCCTTTGGAATTATCCTTTTCATAGCACAGACATTCCCCTTCCAAAGGCGGGGATAAAGGGAAATTCAGGTCCCCAGAGAAGAGCTGGATCTAGCTGATTCTGCTTAGGTGTCCCGAATAAGAGCTCAGGCAGCCTGAGGGACTTGGACTGAGTGTCTCCTGCATTTTGCTTCGATCTCTTTGCACCAGGAATCCTTTTGTTGTGCTGCAGCTCAAAGCCTTCGATTTCCCCTGGATTCAACAGCCATGTGTTTGCTTCCACCTTTTTAAAAACAGAGACAAGCCAACGCAGACCACTTGGTAACAATGGCACATTTCACTTTCTTCCACTGGGAAAGACCTCGCGGGGATAGGGGGCAGCATTTCAGGATATATATATATATTTCTGCCCCCCCCTCGGCCCTCCTCATTCCTCACTCCTCCCTGCCTCCCCCCCCCCCACATGCTGTTTTTGGTCCAAATGTTTCTCCATGATATTTTGGGGAAGAGGAAGGTAGGGAGTCGTGAGGGTGGGGGTGATTGAGCGAAGACGTTGCAGTGAAGAGGGGCCACCAGATCACACGAACCTTCTAAGAAGGCTCAACTGACGGTTCTACAGTCCTACCTGCTGGGAGGAAATTCAGCTTAGTGGGGAAACTGGAGAGAGGGAAGTGTGCAGCAAGCGTGTCTAGTTAGCGGGAACTGTAATGGCATCGATTGCCCTGTGTCCCCCCCCCCCCCCCCAGCTCCTGGGGAAGGGAGGGACTTTCTGGCCGCTAAAGAATTGGATTGAACCTCAACTGCCCAAGGACTCAAAGTTAGCGGGTAGAGATGGCTTTCTCTTAAGGCGCTTTTTACAAAACCAAACTTTAAGGAAAAACCACACAACTCATGTTATCAGTTCTCCCCATTTTAAATATATGTCAGTCACTTAATGCAAGAAAACATTCCTTAAGAGTCAGTCATTAGGAGATTCCCATGATATTTTGCATTTAAAATGACCGCACAAGTGTCCACCGCTCCAGAGTAGCTAAGATTGGAAACCACGATCACAGACTTAGTAAGCAGGCAGGCAAGATTCTCTAACACTATATGTACACGCTTAATATTCCAGACCCACCCTATTTCTCATGTCCCCGCCGAACAGACCATCACCCACAGCCTGAGCTCAGAACCAGAGCGATCCCATCTCCTTCACCAGCTGCCAACCTACCCTCTCCTCCGCCGCACACACCACCTTTGGTACCCAACGTGCAGAGGCGGTGACTGTTTCACGGATCATATCGGAACCCATGATGCGATGAAATCGATGGGTAACAACAGGGAGGCTTCCCTGAGCCTCTCGATGATGGTAAATGACCATCTCTGCAATCGTCCTCCATGCTCTCCTTAACTACATCCCCTCAAGTTCTTGGTTTGGTCCATGTCCTAAAGGCTATTTCACCCCTTC
This sequence comes from Herpailurus yagouaroundi, assembly GCF_014898765.1. Lineage (NCBI taxonomy): Eukaryota > Metazoa > Chordata > Mammalia > Carnivora > Felidae > Herpailurus > Herpailurus yagouaroundi. The sequence continues at coordinate 58,909,020 of NW_024412400.1, forward strand.
CCTTTCCTTTATCTCCGTATAGCGTGTCTGAGTGATAGGAAGAGCCCCAAAAGTTAGAGGATGAAGGGCCCTGAAGCCCGTTGTCGCCCGCTTCCTGCTGGGAGCGCCGGGCATCATTTGTCCACGGGGAGGACAAGAAGCCCTTTCTCCCCACTGTGTCCCCTTCCTCTCTCCCCCTCCCCTTTGCCCGATCTCCGAGCCCACTAATCTCTCCATATCTAAGATTAAATATTCCAATATGGAAGCAAAACGATCTCTCCTAGAACAAATAATTAAAATGCTGCATCATTCATTTTCTGAAGAGGTCTGAGCCTTCTACAGATCCTTTTCTAATCTGCTGTCTCCAGGCAAAACGCACAATGGGTATGTTTAGAAATGGAAAATGATTAAAACCCCAAGCCGTTTTCCTTCTTTTACCGCACGAGCGAGCGACCCACTGGGGGAGGGGCCCTTCGCTCCGCCACTTGGCCTATTTGTTGGAGTTACTTACAGTTTCCTCCCCCAGGAAAGGGTCTGGGGGTATGTGAGTCTCCAGCACCTTCCCTTCTATCTTTGTCCTTACAACTAAATGATCCAGTTCAAAAATGCAACAAACCCCTAGCACCTGTGAACGAACAGCAGCCACCGAGGTCAAACTCTGTTCTACAATGCACATCCTGCAAGCGAGAAATCCTGGTCTCAATTAGGCAAAGTAGGAAAGGATGGCGGCGAATACCTATCCGCGCCGAGCGCTCTAGATCTCCGAGATGAGCTCCGAGGGGCTTCCCAGCGGGAGGTGCAAACTCTCTGGGCGGCTGAATTGTATCCATTATGCCGTAGGCTTGCAGTTCCTCTCCCTCCGTCTACCAACTTTCAGAAAGGCCACCAAATCACGCTTGTAATCCTTTTAAATGTTTCCACCTTTGAGACTCGAAGGGAAATGGTCGCTGCATACCAATGGGAGAGCCGGGCGCTCACCTAGCGCGACGAGACCAGTGACAGGGAGCTCACGATCACAGTTCTGTGTACCCTCGATGGGAGGCAGGCAGCGCGAGTGTCCTAGGACTCGGTTCTCTCACTTAAAATCTCGGTACTCTCGGTTCAGCGTCGAGCTTTGTGGTCCCCGAGAGTCCTGGCTAGGTCTCTGGGTTTTATTTATTTATTTTTCTTTCTTTCTCTTTCTGGCTTCCTGAAAGGTTGTCACTCAGTGCAATCCCTGCCCAAGGCCTCCTTGAATCTGGGGAGATGGGACTAGCCCTTGCCTTCTCCCGGTGTCTTTGCTCTTGACCCTTTGGGTAGGTGGGAGTGGGGGTGGGGGGGTGGGTGGTGTGTAGATGAGAGAAGGGGTTGGGGAGGGGAGGGAAGGAGGCAGGAAGGGGGCGACTAGATCCCAGATCCCAGCATTGGCCAGACGGCGAAGCGGGGGGGGGGGGGGGGGGCGGGGGGAGGTAAAAAAAGGATACAAATACAACGGTATGGCTGTACACACCAAATTCGACTTCGATTGGGGCGGGGGGAAATCTCCGGCAAAGCACGAAGGTGAAGCGATCCAGCGGGCAGAGAGTGAGCCCCCCTGACAGCTCACCATTCAAGCACCCTCACATCTCGAGCGGGAGAGGGTGGGAGGCGGGGAAGGGGACCGCGGAACGTTTCAGGCCAAGGAGACGCTCGCGGCAGCGGCATCTTTTAAGACTGACCTGCTTTAAAAGTGCCACTTTAATGGCTTAGGAAATAACTAAAATCGGATCACACGTTACTCACCAACGTCTGCACCTAAACTGGGAGCTCCAGGTCGGGTTTTAGGAGGCAATATAGGAAACGCCAAGCTGGAACCCGAATGCAAATCCATCAGCTGCTGCCCCCAAATCGCGCACAGAGGGAGAGGCGCTCGGGAGCCCCCAGATCAGCCCATCGCGGGAGCCTCCGCCAGCTTGTACCCCCTCCCCCCCCGCACCCCCGGCCCCTCCTCCGCGCCAACTGTGTAAATCAGCCGCCGCAGTCCTCTCGCCGCGCATCGCAGGCAAATCCCTGCTTAGGAAGCAAGGAAGCAAGTGATCTCTCTTCTCTCTCTCTCCTCTCTCTCTGTCTCATGCTCTCTCTCATTCTCTCTCTCCTCTCATCCCCCCCTCCCCCTTTATCGGTCACAATCTGGCAGCTCTACAAAGAGAAACCTTGTAAAATTGAGTGGCAGGAAGTCAGCATTCTGTGTCTGTGGATTGATTTTAACTTTTATTTGCAAATGAGGGGTGGCTGTTTGGAAAATTACAGCCCAGGCCCGAAGGGGTTCGGGCGGGGTCATCAAATTAAGAGCGTCTGAGCTGTGTTGATGGGCGGTATCGCTAAATGCCTCGTAGAAGCTGTTTCCAAGTGATTTGCAGTGCCCCCCCCTCCCCGCTTCATGATACATAGGTGACATTTTGGAAGTGCACATATTTTTCTCATCTGTTTACACTTGCTAAGAGGGAGGAAATAAAACTAGGGTGAGGGGCGGTGTGGGGGGCATCTGCTGGGGAGATACTGGGTACCATTTCGTGACCAAGTAAATGAGGACACTTGAGCAATTATCGCACCTATGTGAGAGTATTGTTACAACATTATATACTCACTGGAGGCGACCATTACCCCCACTGCAGTCATACTAATGCAGTCATTTAATGCTCCATTCAGTCTGCAGTGTAAACCAACGCAGATCTGTTTAATAGATTCTTCTCATCAGCGACTGTGTTGGAGAGAGGGCAATCTTCCACTAACTTCAAACTGAATAGAAAGTAGTCCCAGGAATCATCTTCGTATCTCTCATCATCCCTAACTGAAGTGAATGGAACAAAATTATCCAAGACAAGCCAAGTTGTGTAGCTAGTTTATAATTGTAGACATAAACTACCTCGACTCTGTTTTTAAAAGCTCTCAAAGGAGCTAACTCAACCCTGGCAAAGAGTACTCTCTTTCATATGTGGAAATCTTTGAGAAACAGGCCTGGAGGTATGATTTTAGCCTTGATTTAATGGATTCACTATACACTATATTATGCCATTGTTACTCTATCTTATATGTGTATTATACCACAAGTCTAGTGTCTGTATTACCTCCATTAAAAGAGAGGAGATGATGGAACTGGTCAGAGTGGAAACCAGGGGCCTGTGGAATTTCTTTGGATTTTACACATATATTAGCCAAAGTCAGTATGGCAACTGTGTTTGTTGGTTGTGCATAGAGTGAATTTAGATGTCCTTTTTAACATAGTGTTTCAATTTGTTCTCCACAATAGTGTTAAGACTTTTTAGATTAGTAGGGTATCTCCTAGGGACCTAGAAAGTGGCAAAAACAACATGATATCAAAACCTATACTTTTAAATCTAGTTTTTCAGATCTGCTGGCCCAGAGTTGAATCCCTCCTCAGTACTTTCTTGGATAGTAAGTGCATCTGTGTGGATTTTATATATGTGGAGACATGGATAAGAGAAGAACACTTGTTTGGGGTTTTTCACTTACTAGTTCTGTAAAATTGAGTTTTAACGAGATATATCCAGGAAAGGTTGTGAAAAAGGTCATCCCTATAAGAAATCAGTCTGATTTAGGAGAAATGAGCTACATCAGTAGGCTGATGAGTCATAAAGATGTTTCTGGCCATTTCAGGTGGTTGCTCAATTTGAGGAGAATCACTCCTGAGTACACCATATTCTATGTGGGCAAGTGTGAAATCACACACATGCCCCTGAGCCTCAAGGCTGGAGGCTATTAGAGTAACCCTGAAAGAAGTCATTCCTGAAATAGCTGAATCTCTTTAACTTTTTGGAGCTTTTTTTAAATTTCATTTGATTTTCAATGTTATTTGTTGATCAAAGAACGTTGAATGTGTTAATAGATTAACTCTGAGCAGATGTTGGTTATGATCTGTTGGTACTGGGGAGCTACAGAAGATTGAATAGCTAGAACGGTTCAGAGTTAAAAGTGAGTGCTTCCAACACAAATATTTCAGGTCAGATAAAAATGTTGTGGGCTAAATGATTGTGACAGGCCTTTGAGTGATTCTTTGTTGTGATTTTTTAGTGCATTTTGCAAAGGTATTTATTTACATGTCCATAGTTATATTTTAATCAATTTATATTGTGAAAAGGAAGAACTGTTATGAAAATACTGTGTTCTTTATATGTGATGCATAAAGGATGAAAGGAAAATGTAGAAATAACATTCAGAATGTAATTAAATATGGTTATATTGCTGATTTGACATACGTATTTTTAGTTCCAAGGACAACAGTATTTCTCAATTTCCTTTGAACTGTTCTGTCATTTTCCAGAGAGAGACAGTGGTATTAAAATGAATAAAGTAGGGGTACCTGGGTGGCTCAGTCAGTTAAGCATCTGACTCTTGATTTCATCTCATGGTTTGTGGGTTCAAGCCTCACAACGGGCTCTGGGTTAGCAGTGCAGAGCCTGCTTGGGATTCTTTCCCTCTCTTTCTCTACCCTCCCCTCCAATCTCTCTCTCTCTTTCAAAAATAAATAAATAAACTTTTAAAAAATAGAAAAATAAAATGAATACAATAGTTACATTTTTTCTTATCTAGTATATATTTTACTCCCTCTGATTTAAATAAAATAAATACATTTTGAAAGATTTAATACTAATTTAAGTAATAGTAGAGAGCTCCTTTTATCATGGAACATTCACCCAAGAAAGTTCTAAACTCTGCAGTAATTTATGATTATGTATGGCATACCTAAATCATCTATATATCGTATTCATCTGTGTTTGCACAAGCATTCATGAAGCCTGTCTCTCTCCCTCTCTCTCCCTCCCTCCCTCTCTCTCTCTTTTTGTTTGTTCCAAATAGTTTTCAGGCCAACAAACTACATGCTTGATAATTATCAAAAAGCCAGTTGTTTCTTCATTTGAGCAACTTTTGATACCAGTTTTGAAACAATTGAAAACACAATTACTCACACAATACAATTTTGCAAATGAAAATTTAGCCTATAAAAATTAAGCAGATAAAAATATGATAAAACAGAAATTAAAGGTTAGTGTTTATTGCAAGAATTCAAAGGATTAAACAATAGAGACTGAAGGTTATATACTTACATAAATGTTTCCTTTTGTAAATCTTCCTCTAGCTCCACAGTAGAAACATGTTTGAAAGATTTTATATTTTGCATAAGTTCCAAAGCTATCCATAACTTTGTTTTCTTGAAAACATCTTGTAAAATTTAGTGAATCAACATATTTGTGATACCTGCATTATCATTATAATTGACAAGCTATAAATATAGAGAAGTAGTTATAAATTCAATTAGACATTGATCTTTTCTATTTTGTTTCACTAAAACATTTAGAAGCACTTTGTAAACTCCCAACCTAATGAAAATTTAGGTTATCTTTGAAGTAAACGTGTGTTTTAATCTCAAAGATTAAGTGGACTATTTTAGAATTCCCAGAGTTTATCTATAAATATGAACAAAGCCTCCAAATTTTTTGTAGTCTGGATTAAGCATGGAAAGTTATTGTTCCCTTCATAAGTGATTTTCTAAAATTATTTGGAATTAATTGATTGTAGATGTTAAGATTAAAACTACTGAGAAAAAAATCTTGAAAGATCAAGATAAGAGGAAATTAATCAAATATATTTGTTGAAATGAATTAAACTATTGAATAATACATCAGGAAATAATGAATAGATATTATATGTAGTGGAAAGAGGTAAATCACTTAAGTTTTAGTAGTGAAAGGAGTTTTTCTTTTTTTAATATATGATGAGAAAAGGGAATGAAAATAATTTTATAACATTATAGAATCTCAGAATTAAGAGGGACTTGAAAGGTTATCTAGTCTGACCAATTATGTGATATTCAAATCCCAATTTCACTGTTCTTTGCCAAATTGCTATTCAGACTATGATTTAATATTGCCTGTGATGTGGAGCTTGGTACATTTCAGGGCAGCTGATTTTGTTTTGGGACAAATCTAATTGGTAGAACAAATTTGAGACAAACTTAAAAATATATATTTTCTTTTACTTCCCATTAAGTAGTCTTATTTGCTTACAAATCTAAGGTAATGAACTTCCTACTTATTCAAATTAGGTTTATTTTCATGCAAACGGAGGAACTTACCTGCCAGGTAGAAATGTAGAAACAGTCTTCAAGAGATGAGCCAGGGCTTGGGTGCCTGGGTAGCTCAGTCAGTTAAGCAACTGACTCTTGAGTTTGGCTTAGGTCATGATCTCATAGGTCATGAGATGGAGTCCCCTGCCTCATTAGGCTCCACTCTGGGTGTGGAGCCTGCTTGATATTCTCTCTCTCTCTCTCTCTCTCTCTCTCTCTCTGTCTCTCTCTCTCTCTCCTTCTGCCCCTTCTCTGCTCTCTCTCTGTCTCTCTCTCTCAAACAAAAAGAAATGAGTGAGAGCTAGAAAAGGACTCATTTAAATTGAGAAGATAATTGAAACTATAGAATTTGTGGTAACTACCCTAAAGTGAAAAAATGTTAATATTATAGTGCTTGAAAGTTACTTATGAAATATTTAAAATAATTTAGCTAGTTTTCATGTAAATCCCTTTGGAACCACATTTGAAGTTGTATATGTGTCCTCTTAATCTACTAATTTAAAGTTAACTACAGCATCGTAAGAGGAATAGTTTTGGCATCAGCTAAAGAGGCCAGAAAGCCTAAACAATACCCATAGATATTTATAAGTCAAATCAAATTTCCCCTGGTCTTTGAATTTTTGAAAGCTATTTGAGAACATGAATATGAAATGAATATTTTTAAATGAGGCTGATTTCAATATAAAACCTTATGAAAAATTCTTTCTTACCAAGTATGGGACAAGATAAAAGGTTAATATGATTGTATGCTGGAATTCACAGATAATGGAAATATGTACAACTTTGCATTTTAAGAATAGAACAAAAATGTTATGAAACACTGAATATATATCTGAATGTTAACAATTCTTAAGGTGACTTAAATCCAAAGAAGTAAAGTTTCTTTGAATTTGGCTGTCTCATCTGTATCACTCTGCTGAATTACTTAGGATATAGCTTCTTTTAGTTTTAATGTTCTATCTAAATCTCCTTGCACATTTCTGTGTTGTTAATTACTGTTTAGTGATTCTAATATCTGTAACTCTGTCTTTTGAGTATTGAAATTGATGTTGTCTATGTATTTTCACATAGGAAAATATCTGATTCTATGGGTGCCAATCCTTTCCCTTTCATATCCAACAAAATACTCTTTTTTCACAGGTGAATGGTCTGAATTTTATTTTCTCTAATAGTACTGTTTTTTTAAGAATTTGGTGAGTGGGGAAATATTTATTACAAATGTTACATTTAACAAATATTTTAAATAAGAAGAATAATGTGATTTAATAAACATATGTGGAACAGCTAAGATGCCATTCACTGCTTTTTAATGACAGCAAAAATTATCAAATAATGTGGAACCTATAATGCTATTAATTTACCCTCATCCAAAAGATATAAAATACTTTCTAGAGAGTGTCACCAAAAATATAAATAAAAGATAAAGAATATTTGCATATTTGGGCATGTATTTTAATGTACCCTTGTTATTTTTAAAGGATAGTCTGACCTAAAACTTTTTAAAAATTTCTTGTATTAGTTACATATGTTCATTGACAGTGGTGTGGTGAAATGTTTCATGTGATTAAGACAGTGACAGTGTGTTTGCTAACTTCCCTCACCTGCCCATTAAAACACTCTATGGTTTATTTTGTGACATTTCATTAGAAATGCCATAAAAAAGTAGCCAAAATATGTTTACACATCTAAAAAATGTTACATATATGAGTGTGTATGTGTGTATGGGTGTGGGTTGGGAGGATATAACATTTAAAAATAATGGGTTCTTTATAAAATCTTTGTTTTGTTTCTAAAATTGTTTTGTCTCTAATAGGGGAAGCAACAGAGTTTCAAAGACTCAAAATGTAACAAAATAGTCATCCATAAGATATAAAAGTTTCATCATATTTATTTTATTGATATTGGATGAGAATATTCATTGAGTTAGAAACTCTTGAAACATTTATGTCACAAAAGATCAGATGGATTATCTTTGGGAGCTGACCTTTTTTTTCTATGGGTTTAAGCCAACACCCTGGAAAAATAATTATGTTCAACAATTTAGTAGTCTGACATCAACTCCCCAATGTGCAAGCACTTTCTATCATTTATAAAAAAGTAACATGTGTTTTTAAAATTCTACTACCGTTTAGCTCTTATGCCAAAATACATAAAAAGCCAAAATACCCAAGTCTTGAATATGTTTAACGTTCATTAGAGTCTTTGGCAATCCGGTTTAAGAAAAGGGGGATATTTTTTTTAAAAGGCTGTGCAGTGTTATCTCACAGAAATTCAAGTACTGAAACAAGTACAGCCAGACCTCATGGGGAACATAATTGGAAATTAGGCCACACTTTGTATCTCTCAGGGTCCACATGGTCTCCCTGTTCCCTCCCTCACTTCCCATCTGTTCTCCACAGCAGCAAGAATGATTCTTAAAAACGTAAGGCTGCTCTTATCTTTCAGTAACCCTCTAGTGGCTTCCCATCTCTCTGGGCCAAAGCTAGCATTCTGACCCAGGTTGACAAGCCCAGTGGGATCTTTTTGCTCACTCCATTTCTGACCTCATACCCCATCATTTGGTTTGTTGCTCCCACTCCACCAGGCATACTCCCCCTGCCCGTTGCTATTCCTTTGATTCACCAAGCACAAACCTATTTCAGAGTCTTTGCATCCGCTGTGCACTCTCTCCGGCAAACCCTTTCCATAGTTATCAGCACGGCTGGCTGGCAACTGCAGTGCATTCAGGTTTCTGTTCCAAGAACACACCATCAAACATGCACTGCTGACCATGGCTGCCCCAAGTAGCAGTTCCCCCACTGCTTTTAAACTTCATGGCATGCTTTATTTTTTATTCCCACAGTTTTCTCTCCTCATGAAATATAATTTATATGCTCAAGCATTTTTACCGTCTATCTCCCACTACCAGAATAAGTTTCATGAGAACAGGCGCTTTGTTTTATTCATTGCAGTATTGCTGGCACCTAGAACAGTACCCGGTGCATAATAGGAACTCTATACAAATGTATTAGAGGAATTAAATGAGTGAATGTTCTCTCTAATCTCTACTTCTTTTTGAGTCTGCACCATTTTTTTTTTCCTTCTGCTAAGCTGCTTTCTCTGCATCAGCTAGCATACAGCTCATAATTGCTACATGGCCTTTCAGCTGCAGGATTCTCCACCAACTGGCAACTTCTGTCTTTTACTTTGGTTCAAATTCCTGAACATTTAATTGAACAGGCTTATTTTTTTTTCCAGTAAGGCCACATAGACCATAAGTTTCTGGTCAGTCTCTGAATGTATTCTTTTTGCTCAGATGTATTCCTGGTCCAGTAAGGCTGAGCCAGTTCAGAGCATGGATGATTCAGTGTGAGGGTCTGTGGACAGGCTTCCAGGTGACACAAACATGTCTAGTCCACAAAGCCATTGCAGCCATGCTGGCATCTATGCTCTTCATTGTCCCAATTCCTGCCTGACCAAGAGCCTGACATCACTCTTTAATTCATTGCACCAACCTTCTGCTTCCGTGTCCTTCCTGATGAAATGACTTGTCTATATTTTCCTCATTATATTTCTTTGTTAGATATAACTATGCAGCTGTAAAACTCCTATAATAAATATATCCATGTCTCTGCCTTGATCCCAAAGGGGACAAAATGTCCTTGCACTTCCATTCTCCCCAAGCTGTTCCACTTAAGCTTTTGCATGGTAAGCAAAAAATCTCTTGTGTCTTTATAGCGATCCCATTGTGGACACAACCTAAGGTGATCCCCAATGTGTCACATCCTTGCATAATCTCATCTTCATAGTTTAGTGTGGGTGGAGCCTGTAACTTTTTTTACCCAATAGAAAATGGCAAAGGTTAAGGGATTTTGCAGATGTAGAATCCCAAATCGGTGATTTTGAGTTAGCTGGAAGGGAGATTGTTCTGGGTCAGCCTGACTTAATTAGGTGCATGTCCTTACAAGACAGACTAGTGTCCTCCCTAAAATGAAGACACTTTCTCCTGGTGAACTTGAAGAATCCAAGGCAATGAATTCTTCCAACAGCCTAGTTGAATTTAGAAACACATTCTTCCCCAACCAAGTCTCCAGATAAGAATACAGCCCAGTGTGTCTGGGATGGGCACGCTGCTGGTTGGGCTGAACCTTCTTGGTAGCTGAGCAGGCTTGGTTCTTGTCTGGGCAGCTGCCATTATCTGCAGCATGGGTGGGAGTGGGAGCAGGAGGGGGCCAGCAATGAGTCAGGGAGTAGATGCTTGGCAGGGCCTATGGTTTCAGTAGCACCAATTCAGCCATGGCCCCAGTCGAGGTGGGAGATTCCATCCCTTCAGTGGTGGTTTTAGGAGGGGAGGCTAGGAACAAACTGAACCTGGCAGAGCTGTTCAGGGGCATGAAGGGGGTGCTGTTTGGAATCCCTGAGGCCTTTACCCTCGAATGTTCCAAGACCCACCTGCTAGGGTTTGTGGAGCTGGCTGAGGCTTTGAAGGCCAAGGGGTCCAGGTAGTAGCATGTCAAGTTTTAATGATGTCTTTGTGACTGAAAAGTGGGGATGAGCTCACAACTTTGGAGACAAGGTTAGGCTCTTGTCTGACCCCACAGGGGCCTTTGGAAAGGAGATGGATTTGCTACTAGATAATTCATTGGTGTCTGTCTTTGGAAAACACCAGCTTAAGAGGTTTTCCATGGTAGAAGAGGATGACATAGTGAAGTCCCTGCATGTGGAGCCAGATGGTATAGGCTGCACTTGCAGCCTGGCCCCTAACATCATCTTGCAGCTCTGAAGCCCTGGCCTCAGTCATGCTCCTTGTAACCTTTTCTATTTTACCTACCCAGGCCTGGATGGAGGGCCCCAGTCCAACTGCAACAGGGGCCACCCAGTAGGAATCTTGGCCAAATTTCTGCAATAAACATTGCTGGTTCACATTAAAACAAACAAACAGCCCAATTGATACCAAGATTGTCACTTTGTGAGACTGAGCAGAGGACTCATCTAAGTCATGCCTGGATTACTGACCTATAGGAATTGTGAGACAATAAGTGTGCTTTGTTTTAAGCTACAAAGATTGTGGTAATTTGCTATATAGCAGTAGAACACATACATAGATTCTTCATCCTAGTTCACAGTAAAAGACAAATATTTAGAGTCCCCATGTTATTTTAGTTCTTTAGTCCTATGTGGGTCTTTGACTTGGACTATTTTTGCTTTCTTTGAGTTTTACATGCTAAATTGTGAAAATAGAAATAATTTGCTTCTTTGTTATACTCTTATTTGGGGATTTATACTTTTATTTTTTTTAAATTTTTTTCATGTTTTATTTATTTTTGAGACAGAGAGAGACAGAGCATGAGCAGGGGAGGGGCAGAGAGAGAGAGGGAGACACAGAATCCAAAGCAGGCTCCAGGCTCTGAGCTGTTAGCACAGAGCCCGACGCGGGGCTCGAACTCACAAACCACGAGATCATGACCTGAGCCGAAGTCGGACGCTTAACCAACTGAGCCACCCAGGCGCCCCAGATTTACACTTTTAAAAAATATTTTTTCTTGTTTCAATGTCTTAAGGCTAATTTTAGACCCTCTTTCATGGGACAACACATGGCCATGATGCTTCTTCTCCTTGCCCTAGCCACCTAATCATCTCTTTTGCATGTAGCATCAACTCCTATGATTTTCAGCCTTTGATTCTGATCAGCATAGAAACAGTATCTTTGGCTATAAAGTTTACATGTCTACCCTTCTCATTAATGTCTCACTTTTTTTTCATGTTTATACATGTGAATATTTTTCACTCAAATCATTCTGTAAATTCTGGTGAGTTTTTATGTAAAGAATGATTTTGTAAGGTCAAAACATTTGTGGTGGGGAGCTTTATCCCCTAATTTATCTGTTTGTTACATCTAAATGTTCACGTATCACATTTTACTTTGTAAAAGTTGGACATATCTGTGTTTGGTCAGTGTTTAATTTGTTATTATATGTAAGTTTCCAAATGTTATTTATTCTGCTTGGAATCTTAAACTGTGTATTTGAGCATGTTGCCTTTCTAAGAAGTTCAATATAACCCTAACCATAGTGCAACATATAAGTCATATAATTTAGGAATCAGTTAGTTGACACTTATGTTTTCATATTCCATAGTGCTAGGAGTTGAGGGTATAGAGACATAAAGAGTTACCATTCTTTTTAATCCTTTCAGCACATTTTCACACATTTTACAAACTCACAAAAAATATAGTTTGAGTATTTGATATATACTGTCTCTATTTAAAAAAAAAATCTTACTTTTCTTTAGAATATAATGGTATATGTTGAAAAGCTGATATATTTGTGTATCAAACACATAGAAATAAACATTTGAGATGAAATATTGATGAAATAATTTTTCTATGTTTATCCTGTCAGAATTTCCCAAACACTGATTTGAAATTGAAGTGATTAAGAATTTTTGTTTCCCAAAAGAGCCCCACATAATATCATCAAGCTCTGGCCCATATTTGTCTGGAAAAATTTACGATCGCAATAAATGGATCCCTTATTAAATAGTTTCAAAGTCAAATTTTAATTTTAAAGACAAGATGACATCCCAAATCTTGATGCATGATGGACATAGGAGTGAGGTAGAGTGGGGGATGGGAATAGCAATCATGTTCATTTTGATCTGTCGGGAATAACGAAACACTCAATAATCACATTTCTAAATGCATATCACAATAGATAAGCCTTTAAGTGCTCTAGTCAACTAATTAATTAAGCTTATATCTCATTCAGGTATACAAATTATCCTCTTTAAGGGAAAGAAGCTTAGGGAGGTATTTAGTGGGAAATTAATTTGAGGAGCTTTTGTTGAAATGTTTAAGTCCTATGAACACTTTATCAAATGAACTATAATCGAAACTGTTTTTTCTTGTTATCATACTCAAGTCAGTGTAATGCACTGATAAGGAACACACTAAACATTTCCAGAGGTAATGTGTGTAATTTTTAAAAAAGCAGAGCATGTTTAACACACTGGCATTGTATTAGTTCAAAGGCATAGATTTCTCTTTTGGAAAGCTGTGTTTTTGTTAAATATTGAAATCATAGAAAATTCTGATAGTAGCCAGTGTTAATTATTTTAATTTGAGTTGAGTCAAAAAGAAATAAGATTAATTTGTCAACTCGTTATTTGTACATAAATGAGATCACAGTTTTTACCGTATTGTGAAGAATGAAAGAAATAGAACATTTATGAGGATTTCTTGCATTTTTGTCTTATATATGTGTGTATATATATGAAATATATATGTATGTATATATATATATATATGAAAGTGTAAATAAACAGTATGCTTATTTTAACAAAGAATTTGCTGACATTCTTGTTCCACCCAGTTGTTCTAAGTTTGCTGCGGCTGCCTCCAGGCGCCTCCAGATGGCGCCCTGGTGCCCGTTCTCTCCGCCCAGCGGCCGACCAGTTGCCTGCTGGTGGGGAGAAAGAGCTTGGAGCGGCGGGGCTTAACCCAGCGCGGCTCAGAGGTGGGTTGCTGAAGGACTCGGGAAACAGCTGCAACAGGGCATCACTCACTGTCCAAGTATTTCCATTTCTGAGCGCAAAAGGAAGAACTTAAGCAGGCGGCAGTTGGAGTGTAAATTGCTTTGTAGTATTTAAAAGCAGCAAGGATCGTGGGCAGCTGAGCTGGTATGTGCAAGAGAAACTACTGAATTTGAATTGTGCTGGGTAGGAACCCGTCTGATCATTCTTTGTGTACCAAACGTTCTGTGTCCTGAATTGTGCCTATGTGTATACACTCATTTCATTTTTGCCTGGATCATGGGGATTTGAGGTCACAATCTTTCATTTTTCAACATGATATAATAAAACCGTTGCAGAACATTGTCTATTGATAGAAATATGATCTGACTAATGATCTAAAGAAACACATGATAACGGCACCAAAATACTTTTGTTTCTTTGTTAGAGAAAAAAAAAAAAAAGAAGAAAGTAAACCTAAACCATATTAGCATGTGATTTTACCAGATACGACTTTCAAGAGGCAATAGAAAAAAATATATATTTAACTGTTTAACTACTTTGGATTAGATATTAAGTTACTTTTACTGTAGGTGTAGACATAAACAGACCTATAAAATATGAATGATTTTTATATCTGTGGGCCAGAAAAAAATATTGTGCAGTTATGAAAACACTAGTGATGAAAAACACATATCTTGTGTATGTACGTTTTGTATGGTCTCATATGCCATGTGAATGGGTGTTGTGTATGTGTAGACAATAACATACATGTGTCACCTACATGCAGAATTGTTTATGTTATAAAAATGCATGTGTTGGATGTGGATAGATTTTCGCACCTTCACACAATATTTCTATCTAGATAACTTAGTATGACGATCATCTCTTGCCAAAAATAAATCTGAATTTAAAGAATGTTTAAGTCTTTGAATAGTTTCAGTGTTAAACGTGTTAAATTTCCCAAGTTTCATTCAGTTGTGCACTTAGTTGTACTTTTAAATCCTGAGGAATAGTTTGGTTCTTATATTTTGAACATAAAATATTGGCTGAAGTGATTATATGGAAATAGAATGCATAGGTATATAAATATAGATTCCCCAGACTTGAGGTTACTATAGATGGAATGCACAAAAGTCTGAAAACTTGAGAGTTCTGACTGGGAGTTTATATTTGAAACTACTCAGCAAACTGAAAGATCCAAAAGTTCAGAACTACATTGGAAATAACGCAGGCCACGGCTTTACTCTTTGTATTATTGTTCTAAAACTAATGTTAGGCTACTTATAAACTTGTATGTGTTCCCTTGTAACAGATTTGTACATGAATCAGGTACTGAATGTTATGTCCTGCCATTGAACACAGCAAATACAACACAATTCAACATACGAAGTGAATTGAGACCTAATGGTTTAAGACAGTATACCAAATAGCCTGAGACATCAAGACAAGTTAGAAATAGTCCCTGCCCTCAAAAAGTTGCCAGTCAAATAAATGACTAGGATGGGCATTTTTATGAACATGAGTATACAGTAAAATATAAATCAAAATAAATGCTATTAGAGAGGGGCATGCCCAAGATGTATAGCATTTAAGTGGAGGGAGAAATCTGACTTGGGGACTTGACATTATAAGGCAGTCTTCTCAAGGGATGGATGGAAAGATTGATTTTGGTGAGTAAAGATAATGTGCAGTCAAGCATTTAGTTTGTATTGGCTACTGCTTTCTTCATTGATCTCAGGAGTGAGCAGTAAGAGATAATATTATACAGGGGGAGGCAGGGGCAGTATTAGAGATGGCCTTGAACATCAGACTGAACATTTTGGATTTTCATCATTAGTTCACTCCCACTGCCATTAAAAATATCGGTATTAAGTACTCTTTTAGAAATATTGAGTGTTGTGTATAATAGCAAGAGCCAGTGTGAGGCTTCACAATAACTTTATGATTTACTTACTGTATATTTTCCATATTAAAATATAAGTTCCAAGACAGGGAGGTCTTTCTCAATAGTATATCCACAGAACCTAGACATTTCTTGAAAAAAGTATCTACTATATAAATGAATGAATGAATGAATGAATGGGGATACGGCTAGGATTCTATATTATTTACATTTAGTTTTCCTACTACTCATCAATGATTAACATCCTCAAAATTTACCAAGTCTTTGGAACTCTTGTTCCAGCGGATCCCCCCTATGGCTCAGGTAATGAAAAGCAAGTTCCCTAGAATAGCCACTATTGATGTTTCATCTTCCTCTATTTTTAATCTTTTACATGAACAGTCTTCCCTTCGCATTTTTAAAGGAGTTACTAGGATAATTACAAATAGGCAGAATTCACCAGCTCATTTTCATATCTCTATGGTAGACATATAAGAGGATATTAACACGTTAAACAATTCAGGAAAACAGTTGTAGAGTTTGAGGGATGTCTTTGCACACTGAAATGTATATTTACCTCCTTACATGAATGCTTCTAATATCTGGTCATCTGCAACTTAGTACAGGAAAACTCTCTAGAGCCTCTTTCTATTTCTGGGAGTGCCCAGTTATCACTTCAGAGGTCATTAACTCTTTGTTTCCATAGTTTTAGGGGGTACTGAGGTAGCATGCTTGGGGTCCCAGCCCCCATACACGGAGGTAGTCCTTTTCTCTGTCCCTGTGTAATGACATTGATAGCTTTTATGGGCAATGACAGATACATGTAAATAAATTAGTGAAGAATTGTGTTGTTATTGTTGTTTGAAAGGATGATACTAAATGAAAATAAATAGACATTTTACAGGAAATTATAAATGTAGTTCACTTTATTAAATTATAAACAAATGTATATAGTGTCTTACAAATAAAAAAGCCAAATAAACAGGGTCATTGAACCAACAACATTAAAAGATAAAACAAACACCTGGAGTTTCCCCTTTTGCCCAAGAGAGACCTTTCTTCTGTGATGATAATTTATACATCTTAATTTACTTTCATAGAATTCATTTAAAAATATGTAAGGGAGGAATTTCTCAGTTTGAAAATATATGTTGATGGGGTTTGTATATGTTAGTTAAACTAAGGATGCAGGATTTCATTCACTTCGACCTAATCTGCACAGAGTCAGGCTTTTTCTCTCATCCGTGTCAGTATGACAAATTTTCACACCAGTTCTGGTTTCTATCCTGCTGGACATGCTGTTAATGCTTTATTTTTAACCCATGGGAGAGGAGATGGGAAGAAACAGTGACCCAGGATTTTTACCTTATTGTAAGCCCTGGGGCATGGTTTGGCCTGGAGACTGATGGATTAGGGGAAGCATATCTTGTCCAAATAAAGCTGGAGGTTCCGTTTCGGAGAAATATACTGCACTGTGTACTGCAGATTTTTCCCCCTAGTGGTTGACTTAAAACTGTTGTGTTTCTTATAACAATTGAAATAGATTTTTCTTCGTCTATTGGAACTAGTTTGTCAAGATTCTTTAAATTAAGGTTAAAAAAAAAACTTGTTTGAGAGCGCAGAAGTTTCTTTCAATGATCATTTTGAAAGTACAAAAAGTACAATGCCTTGGAAAATATATTGGAGGCTTTTTCTTTATTCTTTGGAAAGCTAGGCATTGAAAAATACACAAATACGAAATATACACAGATAATAAAAATATTCTGCTACTGGATTCCTCTTTCTTAGCATGGAGAAAAGTTTTCTTCTTCCTCTGGTGTCCTGATGTCGCTATTTCCTTTGGTCAGTCCACTGAATTGGTTTAACATTTTTTCTTTTGCCTTTCCAACCAAACTGTAAACTCCCTAAAGGAAAGCAACCATTTCCATGAGGCTTAAAACATACTTCCAGCCACAAACAGCACTGAAGTTTGGTTCCTGACAATTATATAAAGATTAAATTCTTTTTCCCCCTCACAAATTCGAATAGATTTAGAAATGTAGCAGTGACTTCTAAGGGGCAAATGGAAATTTTTCCAGAAGCTCTGTAAACTGAGAGTGACACACTACAACAGAAAGGGAAAGTTATTTCTCCTCAAATCGAGTGTTTGAAATGAGATTTTTAAAAAGAAATATTTGATATACAGAGATATCTATAAAGGCACAAACCTTGCCTTCACTTGGTAAAGCTATTTACATCTGGAAGAGATACCTCTGGCATACCTGTGTCTCTGGGGTGTTGTGTAACTGCAGGTAGAATATTCCAAAGTCAGAACTGCTGGAAGTGAGGGCAGATCGGAAGTGTTCCTGGCAGCAAGAATTAACCTTAAGCAACCTTAGAGCACTGACATGCTTTAAAGTTGTTCCTGGGGGGACAAAAAATCATGTATTTTTTGTAATGAGGACTTTATGAGCATACAACAGGCTGCCACCAAGATGAATACAAATGAGAGTGAGTAGCAGCAAACGTCTATTTTAGCAAGTGCTAGAGGAAAATAATAAAGGTTGTGTAGCTGTATTGTTAATAGGAGTGAAGAACGTTTCTTGTATCTCTGCACTAAAGGCTAACGGAAGAGCTCTCGGTTACTAAGATGTATTCTTTTCTGGTCTCAGGATCATTAACGATAGAAGTAGGAGGGAGAGGGTATAAAACGGCAGCTGCGGCTGTGGGCACTCAGATCATTTGTCACCTGGCATGAGGCTAGTGTTGGCAGCTCCAGAGTTCCAGCACAGAACTCCAGAGAGCAAATGCCAGCTGATTGTTGTTCCTTACCAGCTTCCCGGCTAACTCTGACTCATTCTTCAGATCTCTGCTCAAGTGTTGCTTCTTCTGGGTAGCTTTCCCGGACCTCTCTAGCTACACTTAGCACCTTTCTCTCTGCCATTACAGCCTCATATTCTCATCCCTGCCATCATACTTACCGCTTGAAGACCTGCCTGCTCCCTTCAGTAGCCTGAAAGCAACAGCTGAGTCTTATCCCATATTGCTTGGTTTCTGTGTCTAGCTTATAATAGGTTTGTGACTCTTTATGAATATTGTCTGTTGCATGATAGTTTAAAGGATGCGAATGGGCTGTGGGGTCAGCAAAAGTTGCGTTTGACCCTTGGCACACATAAGGTGAGAAGTAACTTAAACTCTCAATCCCAGTGTCCTTATCAACTGTCTGAGGCAATTATATACCTGCTCCTTAAACATGGCTGTTAAGGTTAAAAATAATACTTATTATCGTTACTATTATCATCATCATTATTATTATACTATGATTATTTTCTTGTGGGATTTCTAAATATCAACTGAGTTAATCTTCAAATTAAAAATGCTTAATCAAGTTGTTACTACTGTCATTCTACTTTATATGGGAAATAGGAACACAGAAAGGTTAAGTTCCTTGCTCAAGGCCACAGAGGGAAGAATAATGAAAACAGAAGAACTAGAATAGTGCCCAGGATAGAGTAGACTTGTATTAAATGCTAGAATGGGGGTACCGCAGTTTTATTTGGGGAAGACTGATTTCTGTGTGAGAAACTACCCCACACAGTTAAAAACAGTTTGTTCCCTTATTTTAGAGCCTTCTGTTGCAGATATTGTATTTGTAGAATTTTCACGGAATCCAGATATGGTCAGAGAGAAACTTATAATGAGTGTAATCTGAGAGGATCTTTATCTCTCTTTGAGCATTTTATAATGTTGGGTATAAAAGAAATTAAAGAAACCCTTATAAGAAATATATTCTTGTTACAACCTCAGGGGTAAAAAGAAGCAAATGATAGCATTGCCTCATTTTGCTTGCTTTACAGCACTTTTTTATTTTGTTTTACTTATACATTTCATTTATATGATGTTTACTTTTTCTCTTTGTAAAAAGTACATATAATTTTGTAGCAAATGTGTAAAATCCAAACAAACTACAAAGAAGAAAATAAAAGTAATCTATAATTATTCAACCCACAAATAACTACTATTAATACTTTGGTATATTTCCTTTCTCTCTTTTGACACAATTGCATGTATATATGTTCATGCGCATGCATTTGTACACATATATTTGATCATGGAATTATGTAATAAATATAACTTCATGTCCTATTGTGTCTACTATTTTATTGTTACTGGCAATTCTTCAAAAATTACAACTTTCAATGATTGCATAGTATTATTCTGTGTGGCTGTATCATAATTTTATTTAATAATTTTTATTTTTTTAATATTCTCCTAATTTTGGGGCGCCTGGGTGGCGCAGTCGGTTAAGCGTCCGACTTCAGCCAGGTCACGATCTCGCGGTCCGTGAGTTCGAGCCCCGCGTCAGGCTTTGGGCTGATGGCTCAGAGCCTGGAGCCTGTTTCCGATTCTGTGTCTTCCTCTCTCTCTGCCCCTCCCCCGTTCATGCTCTGTCTCTCTCTGTCCCAAAAATAAATAAACGTTGAAAAAAAAAAATTAAAAAAAAAATATTCTCCTAATTTTGGAAATTCTCCAATTGTTTCTATTTTAAACAGGTTTGAAATGAATGGTGCTTTAAATTACAGGTGGACCTCCTAAATAATTGTATTTAGATAACTGATTATCATCTAATAATAAGGTTGTTAAAAGGTAGGACTGTGTTTCTCCTCAGAAATAAACAGGCCAAAAGAAGCATTTTAAAATAAGTTTAGGCCTAAGGAAATTCTAAGGAAAAAAAATTGCAGATGAAATGGATTAATATCTCTTGAGTGAACGATGATATGCTATGACCTACAAAGGTCAGCATAGAGTCACCATTTTACTGTGATTAATTGGGGGTTGAAAGGGGTTGAATGGAAATATCGGTTTGCATTAGTGGCCCTCCCGGTATTCAAATAGAAGTTTCACTTCTGAGTCCTTTGTCTTTTTCATCCCACCATACAGTCTACACAGTATGTTGGCCATGCTCATAGTTTTACCCAATACTTATTTTCTTTTTCTTTTTTAATGTTTTATTTATTTATTTATTTTTTGAGAGAGTGCAAGTGGGAAAGGGGCAGAGAGAGGGGGACAGAGGATCTGAAGTGTGCTCTGCGCTGACAGCAGTGAGCCTGATGTGGGGCTTGAACTGCCGAATGCTGAGATCATGACCTGAGCTGGTCGGATGGTCAACCGAGGGAGCCGCCCAGGTGCCCTTTAATTTCTTTGAACCCTGCTATCCTGTGTAAAATAGAAATAGTATTTCTCACTGCTTAGAGTTTTTGTGACAATTAGTTTAAATACTATATGGAGATTGAGATCCTAAGGAATATATCCTAGGACTCAATTTTAGCATTGATAGATATGCTTTAGCGTTGATAGATACGTCATGAAGTACTGTCTCAAACTGATAAAGCTTAAGAATCCCTTAGGAGTTTACGTACTGGCAGAAGGCTTGTTAGTCCAAAGTCCCAGACACAAATCTAGGAGATTCAGATTCAAAATCTAAGGAGGGTCACTGTCTTTGCTTTAACAAGTTCCCTTGGTGATTTTGTTGATATAGTAAATGGCAGCCAAAGATACAGGTGACTAGCAAAAATAGGCTGGAGGGAGCATGAAAAGTTTAAGATGAGACAGAAATTTGTCAGTCATCAGGTATTGGTTGAGAGTAGACGGAGCCCTCCCCAGGGAGATACCATGCCTGGAAACTGTCTGGATATAAAAACAACTTGGGGCTTGAAGGCTTCATTTCTTTAGATCATTTGAAATATGAAATACATTATGGGCACTTGAAATCCAAAGCAAAAATAATACCGGGTTGACTTAACAGAAATGGCAGACAGTCCAGATTTACTGACGTAGGTAGGATGTGCTTTGAAATAGGTTGATTATGAAAGTAAATGCTTTGGGTCCTTGATGCCTATGGATCATAATCATAAATACACCACCGAAGCTAAGAAATCTGATTTGAATTTTTGATTTAACTTTTTTAAGTGTGATATATTAGTATTAGTTCCTACTAATAGAAATGCTCTACATTTCTATTGGATATTTCCAACCTTTCATACTGGATAACAGTTGATTAAATTGGTTTTGGCTACTACTTAAGACTCTCATTGAAAGAGGATTCTTAAGAAATAGTTTTTGAGTGAATTACGTTTCAACTCATGTATTCATTATTTTTAATACTTGACAGAAACATTTCATAACTTTAAAAAAGTTCTCTATGGGAAACATTTTTTACTACTAACTCTTTAAAATGACACCAAGGATTTTAGGACATGTGTTCTTTTGTTGTTGTTGTTTGTTTTTTGTATTGTAGAGTATTTGATGTGATTTTCTAAAGAAAATATTTTTTTATATTTAACACCAATGTTCTCTAAAACTTTTTTATGTGTTTTTTCCTCCTTCTTCAGGAATTAGTAAAGTGCTTGACATTAGTTTCTTTGAAATTGTTATTGAAGGTATTAAATCCCTTGCTGTACCTTCAGTTCCAGAAAACTTTTCAGTTGGGCCAAATAATTTTATCAATTTGTTATTGAATATTAAACTTAAGGGAGGTTAGACATTTGACTGATAGGAAAAGTGGCATTCCCAGTTTATTATTTTCTGGTTAAGTATAACCTAGAAATTCTCTACAACTCTAATTTTAATTGGCCCTTAGCACACAATCTTAAAATCTTAGAGGGCTAAAAAGAGCTTTAAAAGTAATTTTTCAGGATGAGATGAGAATCTTTAAGATTTCAAGGGACTTTCTTTTTTTTATGTTTACTTATTTATTTTTGAGAGACAGAGCGAGAGCATAAGTATTGAGGGGCAGAGAGAGAGAGACAGAGACAGAGACAGAATCTGAAGCAGGCTCCATGCTCTGAGTGGTCAGCTCAGAGCCCAATATGGGGCTCAAACCCATGAACCATGAGATCATGGTCTGAGAGGATGTTGACTGACCAACCCAGGTGCCCCTCAAGTACTTCTGTAGAAGGTATGTCATACTTTCCCTTGCTAATCCCTTGCCATTGGCAGTTACCTGCATTGTTAAGAAATTCTTGGTTAAACACATTCCCAAATCTCTCCTGCTGTATAAACACACATCTTCTTGCTTGCTCTTAGTGAAGACTGAGAAAAGCTAGTCACTGTCCTTTTAATACATGTCATTTAGATATCAGAAGGTTATTATCAAAATCTTCCTCACAAATATTGTAGGCAAGCTACCTGTGTAGTCGGCGCTTTCCTGATTTCCTTCTGCAGAGGTTCTGGATCAGGATATTGCATGCTTTACATTCAGGTAGATACAAGAAGGCTTTTTCCAGGCCTCCTTGCCTTCTTATTTCTAGTTTATAAAATCATTCTCCCTGGTTTTGGTTTTATAAAAATTATTTTGTAGCTGTCATTTCTTGAGCTTCTCTACTTGCCTTCTTACCTTGCACTCTTGACTAGCAACACCAAGAAACCAATGGTAGCTGAATCCTAAAAAGAGCACATAATTATGACTTTGTATGTAAATTTCAGAGGCACTTATCATCAGTGTCCTTTAGGCATGTAGTATTCATATGCAGAACTTTGTGCCAAACGTTAAATGCATTTATAAATAGTGCAAAGAGTAAACCCTGCCTTTGGGGCACATATGTAACAGTAATAATGACATTGCTACCTACTGGCTGTTTATTGAATCCTGATAACAGCCTGATGGTAGGTAATATTATGAATATACAGGGAGAGAAAAACAGGATTGTCTGACTAAATGATTGTTGGGCAGAAAACTTTTTCTTCTACACTTCTAGGTTCTTTGTCTGGTCTAATAATTAAACTGACAAAAGACAGATTGACAGGAGAAAAACAAATTTAATTTTGTACCTGTGGAAGCCCCATAAAAATATGAGACCTAAAGCTATCAGGCAATTGAGTCTTATAGGTCATTCTGAGCTAATGAATGGGATAGCAACTTAGGGCGTCAAAAAGGAGGCAAATTCATGGGAAGATAAGAAGAGCAGGTGTTTGCCCTGGCATGCAGCAAAGTCTTTCAGATAAAAGAGTGATCTCTGGCAATAGCTCTCTTTCTGGGCCAAGCCCCCATCTAAATTATTTTAGGTAGTTAAGGGACAGGTAAAAAGTTTTTGAGTTTGCTGGGACTTGATTGCCTTCAGCTCAAAATCATCCACATGCCAAAGTGGATTATTTTGGGGTGGTATATTCTGTTCCCCTTCATAATCACACTGATCATTTCACTTGGCTCCTAAGTAATGACTTTTTGTCAAAGTAAAGACCTCTAATGTCCTTTAGCTTAAAGACTGAATCTGATACTTCCATTCCTGTAATATGTCATCTTCAGTCATTTCACCATATTGTTGCACTACCTAGTTCTAGTTACCAAAATTCTCATGTTTTTTTTTTTTTTTTTCCTCATTCTTCTCATTTTGTAAGGTACATTCTATCCTGGAATGTGTCTGGATTTTTCAGTTTGGTAAGGTTGCTAGGATCTTATTGATCGCCACTTTTTACACAGAATCTTTTAATGTCAACCTTCACTGGCAAATGGAGCTTATTATATGGACATCTCACATAAAGGAAATTAGATTCAGTATAGACTGACTTTGTCAAATTTGAATCCATTTATTAAAATTGAATACAATTTATCGCAATGAATTATTCTGACATATGCTTATGATTTTCATAAGTCGATTTCAGAGACACTTGTAATATCTATCATTACATTTTTTTAGAATACATCTTTTTCGGCTTTGCATATGTATGTTCAAATTGTTTCACCATTCCATGTTGAAATGTTTCTGGAAAATTAAAGTGGAGAGTCACCGTAGCCTTTGTCAGTACTACAAGATTAGGCAAATTACAGTGGCCAAAGATGTACTGAGTTTGAGAGACATGAAAAACTTTATCAACAAAAAGAGGATACTGTTTTTCTGCTTTGATGATCCACACAGCATTGAGAAGAACATGAAAAATCTAGGTTTGTATAATTATTAAGCTAGACATCAGAAAATGATGCTTTACGGATTACTCTGCTCTATTTTTAGTTTTCATTTACTGCTGATAAGCAAACTACAGAGCTTGAGAAATTGTTCTCTTTAATTTTGTCTAAAACTCTACTTACATAAATTACTGGTTTGCATTTTATTATAAAAAATATTGTTGAAGAGGAAATTTCCTGTATTACAGGTAGGGGATGAAATGTTACAGAATTGTTCTTGTGCTGTGGTCTTTTAGGATCTGATAACAAACTATATCAAAACTAGTTTATTACAAAAATAAATGTGAAATGCAGCAGACTAACAGAAATAAAAGAACTTCAGCCAATAAAATTGCAGGAAATATGTTTTCTTTAAAAAAAATCAGTGATGACACAGATGTCTTAATTGATGTCTGAAGCTTCAATTTGACAGAGTCGTCTATTTACTTACTACCCAAAATGTCAGCAATGTATGCATGAAGGTTGATTGTATTAAATTCGAATAGAATACATCAGATTATATTGCTAAAAGCAAGAATAAGGCTTGGGAAATAGAAAGGCCTTTAATACCCTGTCCCATTTTCTTTTCTTTTCCTTTCTTTTTATTTCTATACTACACCCTTCCGTGTCTTCTCTGCTTTCCTCCTCCATCCCACACCTGGAACATTTTGGAGTAACAAATTCCTGAAGTGAAAACTCCAGTATGATCAGAGCACTGTAAAAATAAGGTGGTGCTGGTGGGGTAGGGACGCAGCTGAAAGGCTTTGCTTGTCTTCCAAAATACACGCATCTGCACCTGCAAGAAGGCTTTTGCCACCACAGTCAACTCTTTATTATCTGGAGAACTCTGCTTTGTGGAGACTTGGCTGTCACCCCAGACTTGCTTGCCTGGAACACCTAACTTTGTTCTTGGCTGCCAGCAGCATTGTCGTCTTAGGAAGGATTCAACTGCAACACAGAGGAGGAGACTGTTTGAGTACATGTGTTGAGAGTATGAAGGAGCCCAAATTCCAAAGGCAAATATAAAGGGTTTGGGTGCATCCAAAAACATGCCTCTTTTTTTACCTTATTAATAAAGGGATTTGGAGATTTGTGTACCTTTATTGTATTTCAATGCAGTACATACTCAAATATATTTCACGAGGTCTCCCTTAGCTACATATTTCACATCTGTATGACCAGTTGTTTCATCCTGGCTACATGCATTAAGTGGTCAAATAAGTGTTTTCCTTTCAGTACAGCCTCAAAGAACTGTTAAGTTTTTAGCCTTCCCTGAAGTTCTACTACTTAATAAAAAGAAAGTACAACACACATAATGATCCTCTCACTCATCCAGTGAGAGAATGTAACATGTTCTGGCATTTTGGACTTCTCATCTTTGGAAGTATTTACTCATAAAATCTAAATATTAAAAAAAATATCAAAAAGCAAACTGTAAATAGCTGCAAATGTCTTTATTTTGACTACCAAACATATAAAACATATAAAATCACTATGGTTGGGAAGAGATTATTTTACATTTCCTGTTCTTGATATATTCTCTCTAGGAATTTCAACTCAGATTAAAGCCTCATCAGAAACAAGATAATGGATGTTCATATAAAGATAACAATGTAATGGGACATATTGAATGAGAACACTGCTATCTCTTTTCTCTGTAAATGAAAAGCAGTAGCGATATGGAATCTAAATATTTAAAAGGACATTAAAAATATTACAACCCAGTAGCCAAGGAGAGGAGGTAGTGAATGGGATGAAACTCTTGAGTGAATTTGGGGCCAGATTGTTTAGCATCTTCCATATCAATGCAGAGTTTGAACTTTTATTTGTTAGACACTGGTGGCTTAACTGTGGTTTTGCATGGGATAATAGGACTATTGCTTCTGTGTTTTAGGATTATAATCCTGGCAGCAAGGCAAAAGATGAATTAGTGCGGAAAAAAATCTTGTGGGGGGAAAATGTGGGTGAGACTGAACTAAATCAGTGGCAGGAGTGGTGGAAAGGAGGGGGAAATTTTAGAAAGGCATTTTAGAAGTAGATTAATAGGCAAGGGAAAGTGAGGAGTTAAGGATGACTCCAGGATTTCTAGCTCATGTGATTGGGTAGCTAATGATGCCATTAATCATAATAGGGAATAGCAACTAAGCTTTACTGAGAGGAGACTTTGGATTTTACAGGGAAAGCAGAATAGTGGAGTGGAGATAAAGAGGTTGGAGTTGGCAATGCTGAGTTTGCTACCTGTTGGATATACATCTGGAGCAGTGTTTGTTAACCTTGGTACTATTGATATTTTGGGCTGCATAATTTGTAGTGGTGAGAATGTTTAGCAATATCCTTGGCCTCTACCCACTGGCACCCATCTCAGTTGTGCCAACCAAAAATGTTTCCAGACTTTTCCAAATATTTTCTGAGGCAGGGGAAAAATTGTCCCCAGTTGAGAAACCATTGATACAGACACAACAAGGAGGGTGGTAAAGTTGTGTGTCTAGAATTTAAAATATAGATGAGACTTGAAATCAATATTTAAAATCAACAGTGGTGGGGGGCACCTGGGTAGCTCAGTTGGTTAAGTGTCCATCTCTTGATTTTGGCTCAGTTCATGATCTCATGGTTTGTGAGTTTGAGCCCCACGTCTGGCTCTGAGCTCACAGTGTGGAGCCTGCTTGGGGTTCTCTCTCTCCCTCTCTCTCTGTCCCTTTCTCACTCTCTTTCTCTCTCTCTTTCTCTCAAAATAAATAAACATTAAAAAAGTTAATGGTGGCGATTTAAGCAATGTGCAAAGATGAGATTGTGCAAAAGAGTGTAGATAAGTATATACTTATCTCATTTTTCCTTGAATAGTTCCAAAGACTGAATATTCCTAAACTCATGAGATAGATTGAGGCAATTTATTCTACTTTTTAAAAAGTTTATTTATTTATTTTGAGAGAGCAAGAGCAAGAGAGAGAGCATGAACAGGGGAGGGGCAGAGAGAGAGGGAGAGAGAGAATCCCAAGCAGGCTCCATGCTGTCAGCACTTGGAGCCATCATGAAGCTTGATTTCATGAACCTTTCACGATCATGAACTGAGCCAAAATCAAGAGTCAGCCTAACTGACTGAGCCACCCAGGTGCCCCAATTTATTCTATTTTTGAATACTTTCAAATGTTTAATGTTTTTATTATTGTTGTATGTTGTCACATATTGAGCCAAATTCCTTGTAGTGGGACAGAATTAATCTTTGTGTAACTAATCTTTGGTTCTTGTGATATTATGATTTATAAGATTTCTCATATTGGTCATCAACTACTATTCCTGGGTCACAGTTCCTGAAACCCTTAGAATTTCCTCAGCATAAGAGCAGTGAGGCATCTTTTGTTATAATGTTTGGTTTCTTGTCCTTAGTTGCTGAGAAACACTTTAGAGCCATAAGGTGAAATGGGTCTTGTTGTTCATAGCAAGCCTTTCCCACCATAACTGGGTTTATGTTAATGCAGGTGACTTTTGGACAGTGCTGAAGAATGAGTGCTGGCTGCCAGGAAAACCATTCATGACTAGAATGTTGGAATTTTGAATCCTGCCCCCTAATTTCCTGGGAGAGGAGAGGGGCTAGAGGTTGAATCAATTACCAGTGGCCAATAAGTTCATCAATAAGCCTATGTTATGGAGATACCATAAAGCTCCAAAAGGAGGAGGTCTGGAGAGCTACTAGGTTGGGGAACCAGAACACTTTCACATACCACCATGCCAGTCCCCAGGCTCCACAAAGACAGAAGCTCCTTTGCTCAGGACCTTACCTTATGTATCTCCTTATCTGGCCATTGATTAATATTCTTTAATATTATTTGTAGTAAATCAGTGATCTAGTGAGTTCTATGAGCTGTTCTAGTAAATTAGTGGAACCCAAGGTAGGGGGGTGGGACCCTCTCATTTATGGCCAGTCTGTCAGAAGTACAGGTAACAACCTGGACTTGTGATTGGGATCCGGAATTGGAGGGAGGTTTTGGAACCTCTAGTTTGTAACTGGTTGGGTCAGAAGCACAAGTAACCTGGTCTTGTGATTGGCATCTGAAGTGATGGGTAGTCTTGTGGGACTGAGCCCTTAAACTGTGAAATAAGAAGCTATCACCAGGTAAATAGTGTCAGAATTGAGTTGAATTGTAGAACACTAGCTATTGTCTCCACAGGGGCTTGTTGGTGTGGGAGACTCCTCCACACATTGGAATCAGTATCAGAACCTGTTAGGTCTTAAGTTTGTTTTCATGGGACACAAAATAAGTCTATTAGGACAAATTGTTTTTCCTAAATCCCTCTACATATTTTAATATAGCTATCAGATTTGTAGAATTTAACATTATTATCTCCTGACTACATAGCCTTAATATTTCATCTTTCTTTTATATGTTGTATTTTGAGACGTTTTGCAACATGAGCACTCTCTATTGAATAGCAACTGATTTTTTTAATGTTTATTTTGAGAGAGAGAGAGAGAGAGAGAGAGAGAGAGAGAGAGAGAGAGAACATGAACACACATGCAAGCAGGGGAGGGTCAGAAAGAGAGGTAGAGAGAATTCTAAGCAGGCTCCGTGCTCAGCGTGGATCCCAACACTGGACTTAACATGGGGCTCTCTGTGGAGCTCAGTCTCATGACTATAAGGTCATGACCTGACCGAAATCAAGAGTCAGACACTTAACCAGTTGAGCCACCCAGGCACTTCAAATGGCAACCATTTGAATATCCTCCTTAAGCTATAGCTGTAGAGCAGAGAATTGAACAAACTCCATGTTTGACCCGTCCAATTTAGCGAAAAACAAACTATCAATTTCTTGGTTTTTGTCATAGTATTTTTATTAATATCTCAGAATTACATTAGCTCTTTTTTGTCAGCCACTCTATGCCATCTTTTCTTTTGTTATTTTTATTTTGCATGAACTTTCTGTTAAATCACATTCCATATCATATACTACTGATGTTTTTTTGTTTCTAACCCAAGCATGAAAATTCATATCCATCCTTTTAAAAATGTACTCTTCGTTCATGGATTATGAATTTCATCATCTAACATGTTTATTATTTCTCCCAGTTTTATGCCATCTGCACAGTTTATCAGCATACCTTGAAGACACATTGATCCAAGTCATTAATAAAAATGTGAGCAGGTTAAGTCTAGAGTTAATGGGATACATAGTGCTATGGATTTTCTCTTCAGTGCTTGTACAGCTATTTTTTACTTAAAGGTCTTTTACTTTCAGGGACTACTATAGAAATGAGACTCATGCAGATAAACATTATGTTCAATCTTACCCAGATAAAACTACCAAACATAATTTTCTTGCAAGAAATAGTAAACTATGTTCCATATAGATTGAAGTGGAAAATTTTCATGGGACCCGATGGTTTTATTAGGTGATAAAATAGTGTTAAGTAATATAGGCAGGATACAAATTTAAATACAAAATATGACACCACTATTTATAGATAGTAATAGATATAGAAATAAACCTAGTTCTAGATGTAGATATAGAGAACACCAGAATCTTAATGATAGTTGCCTCTAAAGTGGTAATGATCGATGTCTATTACTATGTTATAGTCTCAAATGTTATGTGATAAATTGTCACCTTTATATGCAGAAAATAAATATTAAAATATACTTGTATATTGTATAACTTTGTATCAGCAAAAGTAGAAACAGAATCTGAGAGAAAATACATGTATCTCTGATGACCAGGGTTTGAGGGAAAGACCTGACCTTAAGTGATAGGAGAAACCCTTCTACGGAAGCCACAGGTTTTCAGTATTCCCTAAGGGGAACAGGAGTTGGAGTTGCACCAGATTTCCCATCACCAACACTGTGTCCTGCTGACAGATCCCTTAAGAGATGACAGATATGGCTGGATAAGTCGGAAGAATTTGTCATCTGCAGAAACATACCTGCTTGTCTTTCTTAACAGAGTTACTATAAAGATCAAATGAGATGATAAATGAGAAAATTTGTACATAAAAAGATTGTAAGTCCTCCTATTCAAGGGTAAATTATTGGTGAAAAGGAGTTTTAGTTGTAGTTACTTTATTTTTTTTTTAATTTTTTTTCAACGTTTATTTATTTTTGGGACAGAGAGAGACAGAGCATGAACGGGGGAGGGGCAGAGAGAGAGGGAGACACAGAATTGGAAGCAGGCTCCAGGCTCTGAGCCATCAGCCCAGAGCCTGACGCGGGGCTCGAACTCACGGACCGCGAGATCGTGACCTGGCTGAAGTCGGACGCTTAACCGACTGCGCCACCCAGGCGCCCCTAGTTGTAGTTACTTTAATTGGAGTGAGTATAGTCATTATATATTATACATTATAGGTATGTAGTGGGAATGTTTGGTCACCCTTCAGGATAAAATCCTTGAAAACAGGGACCATGTCATATTCATCTACGTATGTTCCAACACCTAACACATTACTTACACCTTAAGCATGGATATGGAATGGATTGCATTGCTGAATATTTGCAATATTTGCAAAATGGTAATGATTTTTTTAATTAAAATAAGATAAATGAAATAATAGTGTTATAAATTATCAATTACTAAAATAACACTGTTACTCTGCCATCTTGGTGAAGCAGATGATTCATTAATATAATTTACCAAATGATAAACAGCATTTGACTTCCTCCTCTTTCTGATCCCTAATTTTAGGCATTCACTGAGATTTTATGCGTGGTCCCATTTTCTCTTTATATCTTTATCGTTTTTATTATATCAATTAATGTGTTCTAAAAAATCTTCTGTATGCTGATGACTCTTCAACCGTGGCTTTTTCCAGTTCTGTATTTCTGACTCTTTGCTCAACTCTTCTGGTTAGCTTCTTACCTACTCAAGTGTATATATATATATATATATATATATACATATATATATATATATACATATATATATTCAAAATCTTTTAATGACTTATTTTTAATGACTTACGAATTTAAAAATTTTTTGGTGTTTATTTTTGAGAGAGAGAGAGAGAGAGAGAGAGAGAGAGAGAGAGAGAGACAAAGAATCAGAAGCAGGCTCCAGGCTCTGAGCTGTCAGCACAGAGCCCAACACAGGGCTCAAACTCACAAGCCGTGAGATCATGACCTGAGCAGAAGCTGGACACTTAACCGACTGAGCCACCCAGGTGCCCCCTAACTTTATATTATTAAGGTCCCATGAATATCATTTGAGAGGAATAGGCTTGGGGGAAATATTAACTTAATTCTTTAAGATAGTCTAGTCTTCTAACCTTGTGTAATGTGTTTCATATCATTATTATGTGATTCCACCCAAAACTATTGTTTTACTTCCTTGTCCTTATAATACCCCTTGAGTAATATAAATAAATATACTGAAAGAAGGAAATGGATGTTCACATGAGGGAACTTGGATTGAGTGATTTCAGTCGTGGACACAGAATGAAAGACCCACATCCACCATGTAGAATAAAGAAATAAGTTGGATTCAACATTCAGGTAGTATCAGGTAATCTTTTGAATGTTGTAAAATGACTGCAAGCCTTGACTTGTTTGTCTGTGGTTCTGCTCAGGGCTAAAGAAAGTCAGTTGAGTCTGCCTTATATTCATTTTACCTTCTTACTGTCCTTTCTTAACTTTCATTAAAAAGAAAAGTGGGGTAAAGTGGGATGAGATAATAAATCTTAACATAATAAGGAAGTCTTAAAGATAGGCTAGGAAGAAGGAACAGATGCTCTTTTTTAGAGAAGAGTTGCTAGAAACTTCTATTCAGAGAGAGCAGTGTGTTGGGTGGCTCAGTAGGCAGAAATAGTGACTCAAAGGCAGGTTCGTTACAGAAGAAGACTTAAGCTGGTCAAAATGGGATGAAAAGACTTAATTCCAAGTTATAAAGAAGGTTCAGATACAGCAGATTAGCAGAAAAAAGTTTTGTAGTTGATACAAAGACACTAATTTCATGTCACATGTACATATAAAGGAGAAAAAGCAAATTGTGGCTATGAAAACAGTTTTTCCACTGTTTCCACTGTTTTTCCACTGTTAAGTGTCCCCTCAAAAATGCTGACAAAAGAAACAAAAACAGGGGCACCTGAGTGGCTCAGTCAGTTAAGCATCCGACTTCGACTCAGGTCATGATCTCACAGTTTGTGAGTTCGAACCCCACGTTGGGCTCTGTGCTGACAGCTCAGAGCCTGGAGCCTGCTTCGGATTCTGTGTCTCCTTCTATCTCTGCCCCTCTCTCATTTGTGCTCTGTCTCTCTCTGCCTCTCAAAAATAAATAAATGTAAAAAAATTTTTTTTAAAAGAGAAACAAAAACAAAACATTGTTTTTCTTTTTTTTGTAAAAAAAAAAAAAGCCTGCAGACCTTCACATAGAATTCAGTGATAAATATTTGAATCCAATTACTGTCTTTAAGAGCCCAAAATGCTAATACTATTAAATAACTTATGCAAGAATTTATAATTATTTTAAAGAAAAAGTAGGCTGAATAACATTAAGTGTAAAAGCATATTTTCTTCTTAATAAATGGAAAATTACCAGACATTTATTTCCTTTATAGTTTGGGATATGAGGGAGATAGATGATGCTAACCATTAGGTATATTATTGTTGCAAATGAAAAGCTCTATGATATATGTTATCGAAAGCAGATGTTACTCTGGTAGATGATTTTAAGCATTCCACTTAAGAGTTGTCTTGGGGGGCGCCTGGGTGGCGCAGTCGGTTGGGCGTCCGACTTCAGCCAGGTCACCATCTCGCGGTCCGTGAGTTCGAGCCCCGCGTCGGGCTCTGGAATGATGGCTCAGAGCCTGGAGCCTGTTTCCGATTCTGTGTCTCCCTCTCTCTCTGCCCCTCCCCTGTTCATGCTCTGTCTCTCTCTGTCCCAAAAATAAATAAACGTTGGAAAATAAAAAATAAAAAAAAAAAAAGTTGTCTTGGGATTTTTCTAGCTTTTTTCTCCATTTAGTGTAAATCTCAGATTCCGGAAATCAGAGATCTTGGCTGTACAATATTCTAACCATCCAGTTTCAATTTTCTCATTGGACTCCAATCTTACCAATTCTTTTTTAGATTCTTCCCTTTGCTTAAAACCTATTGTCTCCCAGCTACGGCATGGTGTCTATGGGCATCCTCATTTTTAAGCTGTTACCTCCTTTTTCCTTCATTTGACTCATTCTCTAGTTTCTTTTCTTATCTTATGCCTCAGTAATTATAGCATCCTTAGTTCTGCCAAAATGGGCAAGTGTATCATTATGTTTAAAGTGCAGAGCAGTACAGAAAACTAGAAGATCATGGGCTGTTTTTACTTTGTCTGATAAAAAGTCTTCTGGTTGGATTATGGTTCTATGAAAAAAGGAAATGGCATTGAAGATGCGTTAAATTCCACTGCTAGTTTTAAGTTAACTTTCTTAGGTTGGCAACAAAATTCACAGCTTGTTGATTGGGCTTTCTGAAATGATGAAACAAAGTGAAAAAAAAGTCTGAAAAGAGTGACTAATAGAGACAGTAACAAAAACTTTTAGTTAATGAAATGATAAAAAAAAGTTATTAGACTCGCTTTGAAAAATTAATAGATATGAAAGGTATGCATTTTAACCTTTTTGAATATTTGATATCTTCCTTTGTCTTTAGCCACAGATAAGTATCTTTGACTTTATTTATTTATTTTTTTTTAATTTGACTTGCTATCTCATTCTGTTAAGTCTTTATAGCTCATTGCTTTATGGTCAGGTTGTTTGATTCTTTCTACTTCTCCTTTCCATCTTCCCTTTTCTTAATTTCATGCATTCTCATTTCCTCTCTGTAGACCACTGTTTTCATGAAAGGTCAGCACCTTGCATAGGTAGGACTGATCTTCATACATCTGTTGTCCTTAGCACAGCACAATGGGTTATAAACAGTATGAGAAGGGACCACAGAGACCATTTAGTGGAATCATTTATTTTACAGATGAGGAACCCAAAACCCAGAGTGGCTAGGTCACCTAATCAAGGTCTCTTAACAAGTTAGTGACTGTGGCAAAGTAGAACTCTTGTGCCCTGATTCCTAATTCAGAGTAGTCATATGATTAAGGACTAACTTTCTGGTTCTAGAGGTAGAAATAAAATAGGATTTTTTTTCCTGTACAGGAATGGGTCTTTGCTAATGTTGGTGACAAGTGACATTTCAATGCTTATTGTATACCAAATGCTTACTGAATGTTAACTGTCCTTCATAGTTGACCTCATTTAATCCTCACAATAATCCAACAAGGTCAGGAATGTTATTATTCCCATTTTACAGATGGAGATATTTGACTAATATCAGGCACAGCCATAGACTCAAAGAGACTATATAAATGGTAATAAGAAAAAAAAATACATCTAGTCCCCTTAAATAAAGTCTGCCTGTGGAAGGCCCAGACACTGAGTTCTTCCTTATCTGCTCAGGCATAAGAAGGAACAGCAATGGGAAAAAGAGCACTAACTTGGTTGAATCCCAGTGGGTGCCTCAGTCCTGCCAAGGATCAGATGTATGTCCTGTAGCCTTATGATGTTTCTGTTCTGCCATACTGCCTATTATCATAACAGTACCTAACTCATGCCTTTTGTACAGGGCATGTAAATTTTCATTTAAAACAAATATTAAGTGCCACTGTATGCTAAGTCTATTATACAATGGCAAACAAAACACGTTAATTACCCAAATTCTAAGAGCAAGGGGAAAAGTTCAACCACTGCTGTCCCACAAAGAAACCTATATTTTTTTCCCCATTGCCACCTGAGTCCCCATAATCTAGTACTGTTAATTCAACCTCTGTCCCTGTGTTCTCCATCCATTACTTTTCAACATACTCTTACTGAATTACATCCTGGCAAATCCACCTAATATACCAAAACAGAATCATTTCAGATTTTGTGCCATTCATTTATTGGCCTACTAATTCTTCAAACATTCACTGAATACTTATTATAACTGAGAGACCTACCTGAACCAAGGACATAAAATGAGAAAGGCACAATTCTTGTCTTTAATTCTATTAATAAAGGACAATAAATAAATACATTAATTAAGGCCAATAAGGAAGATAGAGGTCCAAAAGATGACATTATTATGATATTATTATTGTAAAATAGTACTACTCTTCACCTATTATATCCTAAACATTTTATATATAATTATATAATAATATGTTATTGCATATTTTATCATGTACCAGCAACTGTGTTTTACATATGTTAGGCAAGCCCTGTGAGATAGGAGTACTAGTTTTATTTTATACAAGAAGAAGCTGAGGCTCACGTGGTAAGTGATTGTGTAAGGTTGTATAGCAAGTAAGTGGTAGAATGAGAACTGACAAACACCAAAGCCTTTGTTTTTCCTATTTCATCATGGCAACTCTCCGGTGTTGTTTAAGCAAAGCTCAGATTTTAATTAATTCTGTTTAGAGTATTTGGGGATGATTTCAGTAGAGGTCATATGTAAACTAAGTCTGAAAGCTGGATAAGAATTCTGGAAGTAAGAATGTGTATTTCAAACCTACAAAGATATAAAGAGTATGGTGTAAAAGTTTATTGGTCAGTAACTTTAGGGAATTGTGTAGTATATCCTACCCAAGGATTTGGACCTTACTTTGCTGTAGTCAATGGAAGTAGATCAATAGACTTGGAATTGACATAGTTACAAAAAAAAAAAAATCACCATTCTTTTTTAAAAATTAATTTATTCTTTTACATTCTAGTGTAATAACATGTGGTGCTATATTTAGTTTCAGGTGTGCAATATAATGATTGCACAGTTCTATACATTACCCACTGATCATCACAGTAAGTGTGCTCTTAATCCCCTTTACCTATTTCACCCATCTTCCTCTGGTAACTGCCAGTTTGTTCTCTATATTTAAAAGGGTTTTTGTTGTTGTTGTTGTATGTTTTCTTTATTTTATTTGGTGTGTGTGTGTGTGTGTGTGTGTCTTTTTTATTTTGTTCATTCGTTTTGTTTCTTAAATTCCACTTATGAGTGAAATCATATGGTATTGTCTTTGTAGGACTGACTTATTTCACTTAGCATTATACCCTCTAGATCCATCCATGTTTTAGCTAAAGGCAAGATATCATTCTTTTTTGCAGATGGGTAATATTCTATTGTATGTATACCACATCTTTTTTATACTTTAATCTATCAATGGGCACTTGGGTTGTTTCTGTATCTTGGTTATTATAAATAATACTGAAATAAACACAGAGATACATCTGTCTTTTCAAATTAATGTTTTCATTTTCACTGGGTAAAATAAAATAAAATAAAATAAAATAAAATTCCAGTAGTGGAATTCCTGGATCATATGGCAACTCTATTTTTAATTTTTTGAGGACCCTTCCTACTGTTTTCCACAGTGACTGCATAAACTTGCATTCTCACCAGTAGTTCATGAGGGTTCCTTTTTCTCCACATCCTTGCCAAGACTTGTTCTTTCTTATGTTTTTGACTTTAGTCATTCTGAGAGGTGACAATTTCATTGTAGCTTTGATTTGCATTTTCCTGATGATAATGTTGAACATCTTTTCACGTGTCTGTTGGCCATCTATATGTCTTCTTTGGAGAAATGTCTATTCATGTCCTCTGCCAATTTTTAATTGGATTATTTGAGTTTTTGGTCTTGAGTTGTATAAGTTCTTTATATATTTTGGACATTAACCCCTTATGAGGGGTTAATGGATTGTCTTTCAGTGGATTGTCTTTTTGTTTTATTGGTGGTTTTCTTTACTGTGCAAAAGCTTTCTATTTTGGTGTAGTTCCAATAGTTTAATTTTGCTTTTGTGTCCCTTGCCAGAGGAGACAAATCTAGAAAAATGTTTTTATAGCTGATGTCAAAGAGATTACTGCCTGTTGTTTTCTTCTAGGAATTTTATGGTTTCATGTCTCACATTTAGGTCTTTAAAACATTTTGAGTTTATTTTTTCTGTGTAAGAAAGGGTTTAGTTTCATTCTTTTGCATGGAGCTATCCACTTTTCCCAATACTATTTGTTGAGGAGATGATAGGAGATGGTATTTTTCCCATTGTATATTCTTGCCTCCATTGTCATAAATCTATGTATTGATGTAATGGGATATTAAGTCCCCTACTCTTCCTGTATTGCTATAAATTTCTTCCTTTACATCTATTAATAGTTGCTTTATGTATTTGGGTGCTTCCATGTTGGTGCATAAATGTTTAAAATAGTTATATCACGGGGCCTCTGGGTGGCGCAGTCGTTTAAGCGTTTGACTTCAGCCAGGTCACGATCTCGCGGTCAGTGGGTTCGAGCCCCGCGTCAGGCTCTGGGCTGATGATGGCTCAGAGCCTGGAGCCTGCTTCTGATTCTGTGTCTCCCTCTCTCTCTGCCCCTCCCCCGTTCATGCTCTGTCTCTCTCTGTCCCAAAAATAAATAAATGTTGAAAAAAAAATTAAAAAAAAATAGTTATATCTTCTTGCTGGGAAAATCACCATTCTGTAAATATTATTATTTGAAATTATATGTGTGCATATATTCTGTAATAATGGAACTATAAGTTTTTGGAAAACCAGGTCCATGTTATTTCTTTCTCTCATGGAGTTTAGTATAATAACCCAGTAAGATTTATTAAATAAAGGAATTGACTGGATTATGAAACTAAGAGGTTATTTGATCTATCTGTTCACCAAACAATAAATATAACATTACAACTACTAATAATATTATGAAAATGCTAATATGGTTTCTGAAGCTGATGATTCACTTCTTTGAAACATGGTAATGAGGCCAATAGTGGGGATTTAATCCTGTCAGCTTTTTCTTTCTTCCATGGATATAAACATTGACCCAGACCATTTTTACACTTTTAAGAAGGACCCTGTGAAAGAATATGGATCAGTTACTGCAAATCCATCATTAGTATTAAAAGAAACTAATGTACATGTTTTCCTGGTAGTGGGTCAGAAAATGTCATCTTTGCATTGGAAAGTCAGCAGTATTTTTATGGTTGACCTCACAAATCATGTTACGTATAAATTACACTTGTGTTCTAACTTTATCATTCTTTCTTGTCCTACCATATAAAGAAGTATAGCTTTTAATCAAAATACCAAAGCATTATACCAAAGAATATTATTAAGAAGCTCTCTTTGTTCTAAACCCTCTTCTTATTAGCAGTAGGACTGATCTTCTGCTTCTCACCCTGAAACACTAGGTCAGAGAACCTGTTATTTCATATACAGTGATTTATTTGAATAGAACATGAGAAAATTTGTTTTTTTAATGTTTACTTATTTTGAGAGAGAGAGAGAGAGAGAAGGGGGGAGAGCCAGAGATAGAGGAGAGAGAGAATCCCAAGGAGGGATTCTCCATGCTGACAGCACAGAGCTTGACACAGGCCTTCATCCCACAAACTGTGAGATCATGATCTGAACTGAAATCAGGAGTTGGACGCTTAACTGGTTGAGCCAAACAGGTGTCCCAAGAACATGAAGAAATTTAAATCACTGTGGTCTTTCAGTTCATTAAGAGCCAAAATAAAAAAATCCAAACCTAAAAACCAATTTTATGTTTGTATACTTCTCTGGAGAAAGAGAGACATACTCATATGTCACAAAACTTTCTAGTAGTAGAATTGAAGGGCCAGGTTTAATACTGATTTTCAAAATGCCGCTCAGTATAAAATCCAGTTTTAAAAGTATTTTTCAATTTTAATGCAGATACAACATATGTTTTATTAAGTACATTTTATTTCTCATAATGACACAATGATAATTTTATACAATAGGTATTGAATAATGGGACATGTAGATTAGCTTTTTAAAACCTATTACTGTGGTGTCTAATTATTAGAAATAAAGTGTATACAATATATTCCAAATATGTTATTAAATTTGCTAGGCTCTCTCACAATAAAGCAATAGATAGATAACAAACTTGTTTAAGAAAAATATATAAACAATATTAAACCATTAGAAAATAATTACTGTTTATATAAAATCAAATGCTAAATGGTGTGATAAAATTTACTTGTAACCATAATTGAAAGAGGGAAACATAATGCTTAATAGGAAAAAATAGGTTTAATCACATATAGGGGATGAAATGGGTGATAATGTGTCAATGAGAAGACCTGAATTCTAAGTTCATCCTCTCTATAAGTTATGTGACCTTGAGCAACTTACTTAACCTTCTTAGGCCACTGATGAAGATAACACTTGCTCTGTATACTTTGCATAATGTTGTGGGAAAAAATTATAATAAAAGTAATATAAAAAGTTTATTTTCGGGGAGCCTGGGTGGCTCAGTCCTTTAAGCATCCGACTTCAGCTCAGGTCACGATCTCGCGGTCCGTGAGTTCGAGCCCCGCATCGGGCTGTGGGCTGATGGCTCCGAGCCTGGAGCCTGCTTCCGATTCTGTGTCTCCCTCTCTCTCTGCCCCTCCCCCGTTCATGCTCTGTCTCTCTCTGTCTCAAAAATAAAATAAACGTTAAAAATTTTTTTTAAAAAAGCTTATTTTCAAATAGAATATAATATCAAGGTAAATGGTAGTATTTTTATGCTTTATACTAGGTTGACACTCAGAATTTGCTTATAATTAATTATAACTACCTCTTTTACTGGAATTTCAGAAAAATCTGTGGGTTATATTTTGTCACATTAAAACATTACTACTATATAGAAAAAGATTTTGAATGCATATTTGTCTTGTTTTATAAGGAGGTATTTATGATTTCTCTCAATATCAATGTTATAAATTTAGAAATTTAGGTATACATTTAATCATAAAAAGAATTCTGAAATACTTTTTAAAAATAATTAAGTTTATATGTGATATTGAAAAAGTATTTACAATAGAAATTTGAATTAGTACAAATTATCTTAACTTTGACTAGCTCTTAGTCTTGTGATTTTTTTTTTTATTATGAAATTTATTGTCAAATTGGTTTCCATACAACACCCAGTCCTCATCCCAACAGGTGCCCTCCTCAATGCCCATCAACCACTTTCTCTTCCCTCCCACCCCTATCAACCCTCAGTTTATTTTCAGTTTTTAAGAGTCTCTTATGGTTTGGCTCCCTCCCTCTCTAACTTTTTTTTTTTCCTTCCCCTCCCCCATGGTCTTCTGTTAAGTTTCTCAGGATTCACATAGTCTTGTGATATTTTTACTGAACTTGTATTATTCTGGTGTTTTTAAAGCAGGAGAGATGTGGGAATTTCAGACTTTATACAAGCAACTGAATGCTCAATTAAACTGTCCACTCTTCCTTTCTTGCTTCACTTTATGTTGAGGCATAAAGAAAAAAACAAAAGGCAAAAAACAGTGCTACATTGTTATGGCCCCAAACTTGAAAAACCTATGACTGACTCTCAAGGAGGATAAAGAAGAGACAAGAGAGTGCTAAGTACAGGATTTTTGGAGAGGATTCCTTTGGAGATAATCCTATCTTCCTATTAAGTTGTAAAGAGAAAAAAATCTGCCCTTCACCTTGAGCCTAATGAGAAAGATTTCATTCAGATTTCTTTGAGAGCTTGATGTGTGTTGTTGGTAATTGAGAGGTGGGCTTAGTGGACTGGTGCTTTAGGCAGGACCAAGAAAGGGACTACTGTCAATGAAATAAATTCTGTATGTGTGTGTGTGTGTGTGTGTGTGTGTGTGTGTGTGTGTGTGTGTGTAAAGAACTTATTCTTATTCTTGTTTTTCATGAGTTAATGTGCTGTAATATTGTTGCATGATGCCTTCCCAGGAAGCAGACTCTGGAACAGAGATTAGCTAGCTTGTGAAAAAGATTTCAGTGACTACAGTGAGAGTCAACACCTGTGGAAGGGAGAACTAAGTGAGAAGTTGAGCTGCAAAGCTGAATGAGTTTACCTGAGTTAGTACAGTTTATCTGAGTAAACTTTAGAGTTTACCTAAGTTAGTACAAGTGGACAGGTCCTTTATATCCATGTGTTATTCAGCCTGTGGACACTGGCTGCCCAGGGAGGGAAATGTGGCCACAGGTGAAAGATCCCCAGAGTGATGATAGCTGAAAGTAACCTTCCCCCTACGTCAGGGATTAAGTCCTTCTTTTCTGAAGGGGTATCTGGGCAGTGCATCACAGCACCCTTTACAAATCCCACATTCCATATGAGAAACCCACAGAGTGAATGTCAGCCTGGATTCTGCTGCCTTCCAATATGAAGAGATGCTGGCAGTAAGTGTAATGGAATGTATCATTGGGGCATAAGCCAAGGTTGTATTTGGAGTAACAAGCTGAAGGAAGAGCACTGCTACTGCCAAGAAAATTGTATCAAGAGGACTAAGAGGGGATTTTCTTGAGTAGCACTACCCATTAGAAAGACAACGTGAACCACATATGTAATTTTAAACTTTCTAGTAGCCATATTTTAAGAAATGGCTAAGAAAGTGAAATTTAAAAAAAGAAATAAGTGAAATTAATTTTAATAACATTTAAATTTTTAACTTTTTCTGGGGCACCTGGGTGGCTTGGTTGGTTTATCATCCAACTCTTGATTTTGGCTCAAGTAATGAGCTCAATGGTAAGATCAAGCCCCTCATAGGGCTCTACGCTGGGCATGGAGACTGCTTAAGATTCTCTCTCTCCCTATGGCCCTCCCCCACTCTTGCAACTGAATGCACATGTGCTCTCTTTCTCTCTCTCTCTCTCTCTCCCTGTAAATAAATAAATAAATAAATTACTATTTTTCTAATTTAAATATAATTTGAGATATTTAATGCATTTTTGTCAACATCATAGTCAAAATGATAAAAGACTCAATGAGATTCTTCTTTCTTTATTTATTTTATAATTTTCTTTAGTAGGCTTCATACCCAATGTGGGGCTTGAATTCACAACCCAGAGTTCAAGAGTCACATGCTTTACCAACTCAGCCAGCCAGGCGCCCCAATGAGATTCTTTGAATTCTTTCTTCATATTAAGCCTTAGAAATCAGCATGTATTTTACTCTATAGAAACCGCATTTCAAGTGCTTAGTACCTTGAAATTGGACAAATGCCATATTGGACAGTTCAGTTCTAGAGAAACTACAGAAATGCCCCTTGAAACAAAAGTTAGTTTTAACTTCCTGCTATACCTAGAGATTGCCAATCCATTATATGATAGTGACAATCAAATAAGAACTTTTTATACCTCTTATCTGTCCTCATTCCTACCCCTGAAAGTCTCAAAAATATTAATGCCCCAACTTGACAGCACCAAAATATATAAAATAATAACAAACATAAAGGAACTCATTAATACTAATATAATAATACAAGGCAACTTTAACACCTCATTTACATCAATGGACAGATCATATAAACAAAAGATCAACAAGGAAACAATGGCTTTGAATGACACACTGGACCAAGTGGATTTAAGAGATATATTCAGAACATTTCAAAAGCAGCAGAATACACATTCTTTTCAAGTGCACGTGGGACATTCTCCAGAATAGATCACATGCTAGGTCACAAATCAGGCTTCAACAAGTACAAAAAGATTGAGAGCATGCCTTGCATATTTTCCTATGGCAACACGATGAAATTTGAAGTCAATCACAAGAAAAAAAATTGAAAGACCATAAATACACGGAGGATAAAGAACATTCTACTAAAGAATGAATGGGTCAACCAAGAAATTAAACAAGAAATAAAAAACATGGAAACAAATGAAAATGAAAACACAATGGTCTGAAACCTTTGGATTCAGCATAAGTGGTCATAAGAGGGAGGCATACAGCCTTCCAGGCCTACCTCAAGAAGCAAGAAAAGTCTCAAATACACAACCTAACTTTATACCTAAAGGAGCTAGAAAAAGAACAATTTATGAAGCCTAAAGCCAGGAGAAGAAGGGAAATAATAAAGATTAGAGCAGATATAAATGATGTGGAAACAACAAGCAAAAACAGTAGAACAGATCAATGAAATCAGGAGCTGATTCTCTGAAAGAATTAATATTATTGATAAACCCCTAGCCAGACTTATCAAAAAGAGAAATGACCTAAATAAATAAAATCATCAAAGAAACAGGAGAGATCACAGCCAACACCACAGAAATGCAATTATAAGAGAATATTAGAAAAATTATATGCCAACAAATTGGACAATTTGGAAGAAATGGATAAATTTCTAGAAACATATAAACTACCAAAAATTAAAGAGGAAAAGATAGAAAACTTGAACAGACTAATAACCAGCAAAGAAATTGAATCAGTAATCAAAGTCTCACAGCAAACAAAAGGCCAGGGCCAAATGGCTTCCCAGGGGAATTCTACCAGACATTTAAAGAAGGAAGAGTTAATACCTATTCTTCTTCTCAAACTGTTCCAAAAAATAAAAATGGAAGGAAGACTTCTAAACTCATTCTATGAGGCCAGCATTACTTTGATTCCAAAACCAAAGACACTATTATAAAAAAACTACAGGCTAATAATATTCCTTATGAAAATGGATGCAAAAATTCTCAACAAAATATTAGCAAATCAAATACAACAGTACATTTTATATATATTCAGTTAAGAATGTATAAAAATTATAGTTAAAATTATGCTTGATATATAAATGTATATTAAATATCCATATATATATTCGATATTCATCTCATCCACTTCTATATATAAATCTCTGTATATAAATCTATATATAGTAAAAGCTTGGATTGCAAGTAACTTATCCTGTGAGTGTTCTGCAAGACAAGCAAACATTTCTAATAAATTTTAACTTGATAAACGAGCGATGTTCTGCAATATGAGTAGTACGTGATGCCAAATATACAGGATCACAATTGAGCCAATGGTTCTTGAAATTCATGTTAATATAGAAGTGCTTTGATTATAAGCATGTTTCCAGAACGAATTATGCTTGCAAATCAAAATTTTACTGTCTATACAATTTTTTGAAAATATAATATCGTTTAAATAATACATGTGTTCTTATTTGAACACAGAGACCAAACACTGACACCATGAAACCAATCCCTTATTATTCTCTCTAGTCCAGTCTATTATAGAAGTGACTTAATCAGATTTCCCACATCTGTTTTACCTCCTTCAAATTTATTTTTTAAACTAAAGAAAGAAAATGTTTTAAAGTAAGAAACATAGGTTCTTAGCTCAAAACCATGTGATTGTCTCCCCAGTTTTCCTTAAATTCAAAAATTCTTACATTGACCATCAGAACCCTAAATATTCTCATTGCCATCTGCATCTCCAGTTTTACCATGAATCAAATTATCCTTTTTTCCATATATTCCAACCATGATAGTTTTCTTTCAGTTCCTCAAATGCACTCCACTCTCTTGCACAATAAGCTCTTC
Organism: Herpailurus yagouaroundi; assembly: GCF_014898765.1. Lineage (NCBI taxonomy): Eukaryota > Metazoa > Chordata > Mammalia > Carnivora > Felidae > Herpailurus > Herpailurus yagouaroundi. The sequence goes on from NW_024412400.1 coordinate 58,953,667, forward strand.
ACATGTGCTGTTCCCCCATACAGTTAAATATACTAGTTAATTTCTTTGCTTTCTTTTGATCCCCAACAGTGTTTTCTTTCCCTGAAGATGTAATTTCTGAACCCATAGAACAAGTTAGACTCAGGAGTCAAGTGTGTTTATAGCATTTTATGCTTTAGTTATTTATTTACCAACTTGACATCTAGATTATAAGCTTCCTTAGGACAGAGACCAAAATGTCTTGATAAGATACAGAACTCATGAACTTATAATGTGTAATTTGCTCATTAAATTAATGAAGGGTAGATTTTATATTGGTTTTATTTTTGTTTCTCCCATCATATCAGTTATAAATGCTATTATGTGATTTTGTGCTAATAAATATACATATGTATTAATTTAATGTATTATTCATATATGCATTAATTCATAACACATTCATTGAACAGTACATTAAGAGAATCGCCATGATCAAGTGGGATCAAGTGCAACCTTGGTGGCTGCAATGGTGGTTTAATATTCACAAATCAATCAATGTGATATGTCACATTAATGAAAGACTGGATAAGAACTATATGATCCTTTCAATAGATGCAGGAAAAGCATCTGACAAAGTATAGCATCCATTCTTGATAAAAACCTTCAACAAAGTAGGGATAGAAAGAACACACCTCTAAATCATAAAGACTGTATATGAAAGACCCACAACTAATATCATTTTCAATGGGTGAATACTGAGAGCTTTTCTTCTATGGTCAGGAAGAAGATAGGGTTGTCCACTCTCACCACTGTTATGTAACATAGTACTAGAAGTCCCACCCTTAGCAATCAGCAGCAAAAAGAAAAAAAGAAAGCATCCAAATCTGCAAGGAAGAATTTAAATTTTCACTATTTGCAGATAACATGATGGTTCTATGCAGAAAATGCAAAAGATTCCACCAAAAAAATTGCTAGAACTGATATGCAAGTTCAGTAAAATTGTAGGATACAAAATCAACATACAAAAATCTGTTGCATTTGTATGCACCAATAATGAAGCACCAGAAAAAGAAATCAAGGAATCCATCTCATTTATAATTGCACCAAAAACCATTAGATACTTAGGAATAAACCTAACCAAAGAGGTAAAATATCTGTATCCTGAAAACTGTAAAATACTTATGAAAGAAATTGAAGACAACATAAAGAAATGGAAATGCAATCCAAGCTCATGGATTGGAAGAAAAAAATATTGTTGAAATGTCTATACTACCGAAAGCACTCTACACATTTGATGTAATCCTTATCCAAATACCACCAGTGTTTTTCACAGAGCTAGAACAATCTTAAAATCTGTATGGACCACAAAAGACCCCAAATGGCCAAAGCAATCTTGGAAAACAAAAGCAAAGTTGGAGGCATCACAATTCCAGACTTCAAGGTATGTTACAAAACTGTAGTGATCAAAACAGTGTGGCATAAAAACAGACAAATAGAACAATGGAGCAGAATAGAAAACCCAGAAATGGACCTTCAACTATATGGTCAATTTACCTTTGACAAAGCAGGAAAGAATATCCAATGGAAAAAAGGGCAGTCTTTTCAACAAGTAGTGCTGGGAAAACTGGAGAGCGACATGCAAAAGAATGAAACTGGACCACCTTCTTACACCATACACAAAAATAAATTAAAAATGGATAAAAACCTAAATGTGAGACAGGAAACTATTAAAATCCTAGAAGACAACATGGGCAGTGACCTCTTTGACATTGGTCGTAGCAACTTCTTACTAGACATGTCTCCAGAGGTAAGGGAAACAAAACCAAAAATTAACCATTGGGACCTCATCAAAATAAAAAGCTTCTGCATGACGAAGGAAACAATCAATAAAACTAAAAGGCAACCTTCAGAATGGGAGAAAATATTTGTAAATGACATATCTGATAAAGGATTAGTATCCAAAATATATAAAGAACTTATCAAACTCAATACCCAAAAAAACAAATAACCCAGTGAAGAAATGGGCAGAAGACTTGAATAGACATTTTTCCAAAGAACACATACAGATGGCTAACAGACCCATGGAAAGATGCTCAACATCACTCATCATCAGGGAAAGACAAACCAAAGCTACCATGAGATACCACCTAACACTTGTCAGAGTGGGTAAAATTAATGACACAGGGAACAACAAATGTTGGTGAGGGTGTGGAGAAAGGAGAACCCTTTAGCACTGTTGGTGAGAATGCAAACTTGTGCAGCCACTCTGGAAAACAGTATGGAGGTTCCTCAAAAAATTAAAAATAGAACTACCTTACAATCCAGCAATTTCACTGCTAGGTATTTACCCAAAGGATACAAAACTACTGATTTGAAGGGATACATGCACCTGATGTTTATAGCAGCATTATCAACAATAGCCAAACTATGGAAAGAGCCCAAATGTCCATTGCTGATGAATGGATAAAGAAGAAGTGGTATATATACACAATGAGAATATTACTCAGCACCCCCCCCAAAAAAAGAGTGAAATCTTGCCAATTGGAACAATGTGGATGGAGCTAGAAAGTATTATGCTAAGTGAAATAATACAGTCAGAGAAAGACAAATACCATATTATTTCACTTGTATGTGGAATTTAAGAAACACAACAAATGAACATAGGAGAAAAAAAGAGAATCAAACCTTGAAACAGTTTCTTAACTTAGAAAACAAACTCATGGTTGCTGGACGGAAGTGAGCAGAGAGAGGGGTTAAATGGTTGATGGCACTTGTTGTGAAGAGCACTAGGTGTTATATAAAAATGATGAATCACTAAATTCTATACCTGAAACTAATATTACACTGCATGTTAACTAACTGGAATTTAAATAAAAATGTGAAACTAAAAAAAAATACATATTAGCTACTAAGTTAAAAAAAAAAAAGAAGAAGCTTATTATCTTCTTCTTCCTCAAAGGTTATCAGGCCTAGCTGTTTAAACAGAGATGGAATCATATTTCCTTAAATGAAGATAATAGTGGTAAATATGTTTGAAGGAAATGGAATGTTTAGAACATTGTGAATTGAAACCAGAAACACATCTTAAAATTGTCACTGTTTCAACAGTTTTGAGATATAATTGACATCCAATCAACTGCACATTCATGTGAAGCTTACAATTTATTAAGTTTTAATGTAAGCACACACCCATGAGACTGTCAGTACACTCAAGATAATAAAAATATCCATCACTCCCTACAGTTTTCTCATGTTTCCTTGTTGTCTCTTCTTTCTACCCCTCCCTCCTTTATTGGTCCCAGGCAACCACTGTTCCTCTTTCTGTCATTTTATTTATTTATTTATTTATTTATTTATTTATTTATTTATTTATTTAAAAAAAATTTTTTTTCAACGTTTATTTATTTTTGGGACAGAGAGAGACAGAGCATGAACGGGGGAGGGGCAGAGAGAGAGGGAGACACAGAATCGGAAACAGGCTCCAGGCTCTGAGCCATCAGCCCAGAGCCCGACGCGGGGCTCGGACTCACGGACCGCGAGATCGTGACCTGGCTGAAGTCGGACGCTTAACCGACTGCGCCACCCAGGCGCCCCGACATATTCTTTTTTAAAATGTTTACTTATTTTGAGAGAGAGTGTGCGCGTGTGTGCACATGAGTGGGGAAGGGGCAGAGAGAGGGCTGAGAGAGAGAGAGAGAGAAATAGAGAGAGAATCCCAAGCAGGCTCTGTGCTGTCAGTGTGGAGCTTGATGTGGGGCTTGATCCCAGGGACTGTGAGATCAGGACATGAACTGAAATCAAGAGTCAGACACTTAACCAACTGAGCCACCCAGACACCCCTGCATTGACTTATTTTTAACTTTTTCTTAGAAAAATATCTAAGAATAGAATGGCTCAATCATATGGAAAGTGCATGTTTAGCATGTTTAACTTCTTAGGAACTTTCCAAACTGTTTTCCAAAGTATTGTTCCCACCTGTACTGTGTGAGAATTCTAGCTGTTCCGTCTTTTCATAACGCTTGGTATAATCAGTCTTCTAAGTTTTATCTATTCTATTATGTATATAGGGTATCTCATTGTTTTAATTTTCACTTTCCTAGTGACGAATGTTGTTGAGCCTGTTTTCATGAATCTAGCCTCTATTCATGTATCTTCTTTGTCATAGTGTTTTTTCATGACTTTATATGCCATCTATATACCTTCCATGGTAAATTGTCTGTTCAGTCTTCTGCCTATTTCTTTTTGAATTGAGTTGCTTGTTTTCCTATTGAATTTTCCAAGTTCTTTGTGTATTCTATATACAAATCTTTTTTTCTGATACATGATTTACAAAATATTGTCTCTGTCTGCGGCTGGTCTTTTCATTCTTTAACGAAGTCTTTTGAAGAGCAGAAGTTTTTAATTGTGATAAAGTTCAAATTATCATTTTGATATTTCATTAATCCTTGGTTTTGGTATTATATCTAAGAAATCTTTGCCTAACTCAAGGTCACAACAATTTTTGTCTTTTGTTTTCCCTAAAAGTTCTACAGTTTTAGTATTTACATTAACTTATGATCCACTTTCAGGGCCACCTGGGTGGCTTTGTTGGGTAAGCGTCCAACTTCGGCTCCAGTCATGATCTCGCATTTCATGAGTTCAAACCCTGCATAGGGCTCTGTACTGACAGCTCAGAGCCTGGAGCCTGCTTCGGATACTGTGTCTTCCCCTTTCTCTGCCCCTTCCCTGCTTGTGCTCTCTCTGGTCTCTCAAAAAAAAAAAAATGAATAAATGTTGAAAAAAATTTTTTAAATAAAAAAAAAACTTATGATCCAGTTTGAGTTAATCTTTGTGTGGGTTGTCAGTATGAATTGAAATTTATTTTTTATCACTTCATTTGTTCTTATCTTTCAAATATTACTGTCCTTCATTGCCTGATGCCTCGTGTCTTTAAAACCATTGTTTTATATATTTTTCCCAGTCGTTTGTTTCAAGTGGGAAGGTAAACTTGGTTTCTGTTAACTCCATCTTGGCCAGAAGCAACTGTCATGAAGTTCATTTTTAATTAATGAAAGTTATTTTTTTTAAAAAAAGGGCTGCATTTTGTTAGAGTACTTTCTTTTATTTAAGAGTGAGTGAGCTGAAAAACTTTAAAAAGCTGCATGAGTTTTTATTCAAAGATAGCAGAAGAAACACCCCACTAAAGAAATTTAACAAGAGAGTGGAAGACAAACATGAATATCTGCCCTGAATCCTCTGTGTTACATGTAGGAACAACATAATCTTTAAATCTAGATCACTTATTGTTTACATACTTTTAAAAGCAGTTGATATTTGAGGCACTCATTAATTAGTATTTGAAAATGAGGAGATGTTTCCCATGATTCTCATAAGTAATGGAAATCCTAAAAAATGGCCTTTAAAATCCCTCTTTGTATACCTGGGAAGTCGCAAGAATTCTTCCAACTACTCATGTCAACACTGGAGAAGCTAGAAACATGTTCTAAATATATTTCAACACAATCAAAATTGACATTTACTTCTTTGAAAATACACAATGTTAAAGAAAATCCAAATTTTGATTTCAAATGGTATTTCCAAATTTTAATTTGTTATAAGACTTCCTATTTGTACTGAATTTCTATTTCTCAAGCCATTTCCTTTCTTTTGTTGGTTTCCCACTTAGTTAATTTCTCCCATATTCTAATCACAGATTTACATCTATTTTTCAAAGGCTGTCTAAAGATCACTTTGAAATAAATCCAGCTTATCTCTGTCATTCATAAGATTAACCTACTATTCATTCAACTCATCAATAAATGATGAGAAAAGTGAGAGACTAGATCCACTTGGTTCATATGCCCAAGATGAATTTGATGAGTGTTATGTCAGTGTTGGGCACTACATATCAAGGGATGGTCCACATTCTTGTACTTAAAATTGATTCTCTCTCCTTTTTTTTCCTCTCATTTTACAGTCTCTGAAAAATTTTCAAGTGAACTGGAGGTCTTTCTGACTGACCTACATATAAAACTGGAAGGAAGTTCTGAGTTGAAATTTAGCATGCAAAGTTTTGTGCAAACCTATATTATTCATGTGAATGAGAAGTGACATACAGGATACTTTGCAAAAACAATGAAAAAGAGAAGTTTTAAAGTTTGAAAATATTTCAATAGGAAAACAGTAATGAGTAGGAAGATTAAAACTCCCAAAGGCAATGAGTTATAATTTTGTCAAACATAAAGTAATATTTTGATGTTTTGTGAGAGTTTTTATAAAGTTAGATGAAGACATTAATACTGTTTTTAGAATACCTTTTTAGAAAAAAGAAATCCTGTTGTACTTTTGTAACTGAACCAATGTGAGTTCACTCCTTGGTGAGTCACAGATACACCAGGTAGGGTTGTCACACAAAGTAAATTTTATTTGAGGCAAATAAGGAGATCACTGGGAATAATTTCCAAAGCCTTGACTTCCTGAGAAAGGGTGAATGAGTGCCTTTTGTTTAGGGTTAGGATGAACATTTAAATAGGGAAGCCTTGTCATCCTTTGTAGAGGTGGGCATGAGGTCATGCATGCACCTTAAGGAAACATGCCTATACATACATCGTATGTTATATAAATGAGGCTGGTGCCCCTCCTTGGGTAGAGATTTTATTATTATAATGAGGAAGAGGGAATTGTTAGTCATTCCAGATGTCACTCCATGGTCTGTGCGGGTGCCAGTCGGGGGTTAAGCTCAAACTGGTCTGGGTGGTCTGGGATGGCTGGAGGTCCTGTCAGGACAGTTTCAGGTTTCATTTGCCTGTGTTAAGAAGTAAGCCAGAAAGAAGAATTTATGAAAAAATATAGGACAGAGGTTGTGGAGTACATGCAGGTGGGCAATAAAGTTCAGGTCTTGAGGTCTAGCTGGTGACACTTTTATTAGAGTTGTATATCCCTAAATCATCATTGAATTTGTTGCAATTTGTTCTGAATTGTGATTTCTATAGTAGGGTGCCTGTATAATACTAAAAATAGGGATTTATTATTTTTAACTGCGTTCTTTCCCAAATGTGCTAGACCAACATAGAAAATCTGTTAATCTATGTGTCTCCAAAATACTATTTAGAATTTTTTACCCAGAGAAACCCAAGAGTGTATAATGTTTAAAGTGTATAAATAATATCTGTAGCATTAAAGTTTTTTAATCATAAACATAATGTTCATTTTAAGGTGATCTCTGAAATCTATATCATAAAACTCAAAACACCATGGAAGAAAATTAGAAACCATTCATTTAACCATTATCTTCAATTAATGGAAAGGAAATGGTAAAATTTAAAGTGATTAATTCCTTCACTTGACTGTCCATACTTTAATATTGATATACCTTATGAAGATCCCATATGCATGGGAAGGGTAGTCTTTTTCAGTTTCTCTGAACACAGATGATTGGGAGGGTGTCTTAACCTTTTCTGGTTTCCAAGCATAGGTCTCAGGCAAAGGTCAACATTGTCACCACAACTTTCCTTTCTTTGAAGGACTTACAAGAGTAAGATTTAACCTTCTTATTTTTTTTTCCAACTCTGGCAAAATGTGTGTTACTGGTGTGTACATTTCAGCTAAAGCAGTAGTAAGAAGACAAATCAGAATACACAAATCCAGGTAAAGTTGAGAATGAATCAAAATATCTACCATAACCATGAGGCTTTATAATTTGGTATATAAAAAAGCTTGTTAAACCAAAAGAAGTCTTTAATTTTTAGACTATTAGGCAGTTTTAAAACAGTGAAGAATTGCTATTAGTATGGTGAACATTTTTTGGTTCAAAATTAACTTTCTAACACCCTGAAATCATGTCATGCCTAATTAAGCCATTATGTAAGTCTGACCTTGAGTTTAATAGGATGAAAAGGGAGAATAGAACTTGCATATGGTTGGTGCTTCATAACTGTTGACTAATAATGACTATAATGATTTATAACTTGGATCAAATAATATCACTAGATATTTATACTCTTTCAAGTTTCATTTAAAGTTCATATCTGAAATCTATTTCGTAGAGATGAGCAGGCATATCCATTTAGAAAGGACTAAATCAGTGCTTCTCAACAGGAACAGTTTTGCTTTCCAAGGGACACTTGGCGATATCTAGGAACATATCCTTCATTATTACTACAGGAGTTGGGGGGTGCTACTGGCATCTAGTGGGTAGAGGCTAGAGAGGCTGCTAAATATCTTGCAATGTACAGAACAGCCTCTCAAAATAAATAATGATTTGGTCCAATATATCAGTGATATTGAGATTGTGAATCTCTGGGATAAATAAGTTTTATATGGAGTTAATATATACTCATGTGTGTAGATACTTAGATAGTGTGTATCAGGGTGTGTATTTATGACTCTCCAGAAATTCTGGAAATTTTTCTTTACTTTCCCTTTTTTTTATGGCTAAAAAAGTTATGATATTGTTTGCCAATCATTCTCTAATGAAGTAAATATTCTCTAGTTGTTACTATAATACACAAAGAAACAACTTTCATTCTGATATTGAATCCCCAGTCCTAAATAACAACAACAGAAAAGCGACGATAGAATAAAGCTAACACAGTACAAAGTTAAATCCTCAAGTTCTAGAACATTATTATGTGTGAGTCTCTGACCCTTTTCAGTGTTGAGAGAATCAAAGGAAAGAGAAGAATACTTTGAAAGTTATGTCTTTACAATATCTCTCAGAAATATTTTTTCTCTTGGCACATTTGAGAAAGACAGGGCTTGTTCTTCTCTTTCTTAGCTTAGAGAGTCATAGATACAGTCGTGTAACTACCTGCAAAGAACATTCCCACTTAAATGGAGAAGTGGGGGTGATAACTAAAAATCTGCCATAGGAAGTGATCAAAGAAGGCCAGTCAAAGAAAATGTAGGCAGTGAAGTTGGAGGCAGCTGAAAGAAAAATTAGGATAGTTAGATTCCTGTAGCTGACATATTTGGGATTATAACAATAGAGATTTCAAAAGCTGTAGTCACCCATATCAGAGCATTTGTAAAGACAAAGTACTCAAAACAAAGCTGCTGGAAATTGTCGATTACATGAAATTTAAGCAAGAACAAAGAGAAAAGATGACAATATGAGGAAATAATTGCTACTATGTGTGTCTATGTACATGTATAAACTGATTTATTTAGTCCTTTCTGAATTATAATTTATAAGACATATTGGCATTTGGAATTCATAAACCATCTCTACATCCAGGCAGCTTTTTTCTAAATTAAAATTTCCTTCTTCCATGTATTTTTGATTTTGTTTTTCCCGTCCCAGCCATGTTGTCCTTAGTTATTTTTTAAAAAACTGGGACCAGGGGTGCCTGGGTGACTCAGTAGGTTTAGCGTCCCACTTTTGATTTTGGCTCAGGTCGTGATCCCAGGGTCATGGGACTGAGCCCTGTTTCAGGCTCATGCTGAGCTTCGAGCCTGCTTAAGACTCTCTCTCTCTCTCTCTCTCTCTCTCTCTCTCTCTTTCTCTCTGTTTCTCTCTCTCTTTCTCTCTCTCTCTACCCACCCCCCCCTTTGGCCCTCTCCCTGCTGGCACATTCTTTAATAAAAAAATATAAATATAAAGTAAAATACATTACAATGCAATACAATACACTAAGTTTGTTGAGTGTCCAACTCTTGATTTCAGCACAGGTATTTATCTCAAGGTTGTGAGTTCAAGCACTGCATTCAGCTCCATGCTGGCTGTAGAACCTACTTAAAAAATAAAGAAAAATTTTAAAATGAAAATACGTGGACTGTGTATACTTACTGTAAGGTTGATTCTTTCATGGGACTGACTTTTTGTAGAACTGGGTTTAACAAAGATAAGGTTATCAGGTTGACTTAATAGAGAGAAATCGCTTTACCTTCCTCCACTAAATTTAACTTTAAATCTGTTTCATCCTATTTCCATCTTCCCACTTAGCGTTAATGCCCCCACCTATAAAACCTGAGGTCCGCCTAAAGATAGGGTGAAAGAGCCAGTCTGTTAATAAATGAGTGAAGCAACCTTCATGGGGACTATGGCAAACTCAAGAGTTGGAGACCTATAAAGAGTAAACACGGCCATTGTAGCTTCTGGCTTTCATTCTCATGTGTCATGAAGGGCTGCTGCCCAGTATTGTTAAACATTCCAGTTTTTATGTTAAAAAATAATAAATTCATACTTTAAATTAAACACCCAAATTAAAATGTTTTCTCTCTCTCTTTTTCTTGTCTTTGCCTTTTTCTATTTTCATTTTGAATTTAGTACAATATACATATCAGAGACCACTAATGTGAAACTTCTGGCCCAGATGATCAAAGTGTTCCATATTTTTCAAAAAAGGTACTAAGAATATATTAACATTACACTAGAAATCTATTGTAAATATATTCAAATAGTTGGTACTAAGGATTGATATTCCAAGAATAGCATTTTTATTAAAGAACCAGAATGTAGCTCTGAGAGACTGTCTAGCCGAGCAAAGACATTTTGCATAGAATCCTAAAATAGTATTGTTGACTGAGGCAGAAGCTTGTGAGATTTTTATCTATGAAAATTGTACTTCAATATATCAGCTGTGGACTTGGGGTAAGATTTAGGTAAGATATTTGAGGCAATTAGTATTGTCAGTAGAAATGTTTGTCCTTCATTAATGTTTTCTAAGTACTGAACTCTTTAACTTTTTAAACATATTTTTCTACTTTTTGCATGGAGACAGTACATAAACTCAATAATCCAATTCTGTAGAACTAAACCAGACATTTGTATAATAGGTTTGCTGTAGAGGTGGTGGTACAGCTTGAACCTGTTATTGTAATACAATTCTCGATATCAACTTGGAGATCATTCCAGGTCAGTGATTTGACTTCACAGTAGAATCACCTGAGGATTTTTTTTTTTTTTTTAATTCTGATGACCTGACTGCATTTCATAACCATTCAGTCTTTGTGGGGTGGGGAGGTATGGGAAAGATCCAGACATCATTACTTTTTTAGCTCTTTAGTTGAGCAGAGAACTATCTAAATAATATTCACTAGAATTCTTCTTTAAGCCAGTGGTCATAAGAGTCTTAAAAATCTTGAGGACCAGATAAGGTTAATTAATCCAATTGTTCATTTAACAAACATGTATTAAGTACTTACTCTGTACTAGATACTTTGCTTGAGGGGAGGGGTGATATGCAAAGATGAATAAAACGTTTTTTGCCCCTCAAATAAATAGAATCTATTTTTTTAATGTTTTTATTTATTTTTGAGAGACAGAGAGAAACAGAGCATGAACAGGGGAGGGGCAGAGAGAAGGAGACACAGAATCCCAAGCAAGCTCCAGGCTTTGAGCTGTCATCACAGAGCCCGACGTGGGGCTCGAACTCATACCGTGAGATCATGCCCTGAGCCAAAGTCAGATGCTTAACTGACTGAGCCACCCAGGTGCCCCAGAATCTATTTTTTTTAATGTTTATTTATTTTTGAGAGAAACAGTGAGAGACAGAGTGTGAGCAGAGGAGGGGCAGAGAAAGAAGGAGACATAGAATCCAAAGCAGGCTCCAGGATCTGAGCTGTTAGCA
>NW_024412400.1:58965273-58968020 GCF_014898765.1 Herpailurus yagouaroundi
TCTGTCTCAAAAATAAATAAGTGTTAACAAAAAATTTAAAAAAAGAAAAAATATGCCTAGAGAAAAAGGGAAAAGCAATTTGATCTGGAACTTGATTGAATATTAGGGAGAAAAAAAATCATACAGGATTATTCCTTCAGTGAACCTGAGAAATGAATAAATATTTTTGGCCAAAGTAGAATGGGATATTGGAAGGGGTACAGTCAGCGTGTGAGAACAATTTGTCCATCTTAGATCTATTGAAGTAATCAGTCTGAACAGAGCTTATAGGTTGATTTTACTTACTAAAATTTAGTACAATAAATACTGTTAATTTTTTTTTGTTTTTGGTAATGTTATTAAATAATTTAAAATATTTGTTACACTTGTCAGAGTAGTTTCCAAACTTTAATGTGCATCATAATCATCTGAAGGCTTTTTAAAACACAGATTTGCTACCCCTCCCTCAGCTTCTGATTTGCTAGGTCTGGGGTGGGCCCAATAATTTGCATTTTTAACAAATCCCAGTTGATGATGAAACTGCTAGTGGTCCAGGGACAACACTTTGTGAAAAAGTGTTCTATAAAGAATAGATTGTCAGGTGATTTGGTCAGGGTCTAGGTGAATATATTTTTAGTAAACAATTCCATCTTTATAAACCTCCCCACTTATAAAATAAAAAAGGTTGCACTGTACAATACCTATAACAAAGAAATATAGGCATCCCAGATGGGCTAATAGTAAATTTTCAAATTGAAAATATTCTTTAGGAGAAGATGAGTGTTTTGTGAGAAAAGGGCAAACAAGTATAACAGAATATTCAATCTTGACTCTGACCTAAGCAGTTCAGTTCACTCCCTAAATTTCAATACCCAGTCAGTAAAACAAAAGCCCAGCCAGACCCACTACCCTTTAATGGGACTTTGGAGATCATCATTCCTCCATTCATTACCATCATATGCTCTCAGAACTGCAGGCTACTTTTGAGAGTTTCCCAACTTCAGGTCTTGCTCTCCCTGAAAGGAGTTCTGGTATTTATATGTATTAATATGTATTTCTTCATCTCATAAAATTTTCATTGAGATCTTAGTACTCTACAGGGATTTTTACCTCTTAGCTGCTGGCTGACCCACCTTTTTTAATTCAGTGTTTCTAAATTCTCAAGCAGCCCTAGCATTCTGTCTGTGGTCTATATGCAAACTTGGTAGGAGGGGAACTCAAGGGACTTGAGACTTCAGAGCATATGATGATGGTTGAGCCAGTGGAGGGAGCTGTTTGCTTGAGAATCACTGACCTTTTTGGTATCTAGCAGACAGAAGCACACATTTCATTGCTAGCGAAAAGCCTAGTGCTAAACATTTATTGCTCTGAGTTAGTATTTTCACTGAGCTAAACTGCTTATGTTGCTTTGAATTTGGAACAAAAATCACCTTCTATCAAAGGACTATACCTGCAATAGCCTTTGTGACTAAGTGGAAGGTTGGTAGAAGCAGGACTTGAAAAGATATGACCTGTATGATGCTATGAGATTTGCTTAGTGATGTGAACAGTTCCTTATTAAATAAGTGACTTTGAGGGTGCTCAGTCATAACTCATATAAGGTATAAATTATGTTTCATAGAAAAAGTACAAAATTGTCATTCTGCCTTAGTCTATATTTATCTTTAAAGATAAAGATAAATTTTCTTTGGAATTCCAGAGTTAATTATTTATTTTAATAGAATGTGTAGATTTAAATTGACTATAGTGTTGAATTTTAGGACCTATAAATAGTGCCATTAATCTGAAGAAGTACAGATGTGTGAATAAAAAATAATATTTAGTGATGGCTGATAAAATTTTTAAATGTAATGCTTCAATAGTATGAAATTTACCTTTAAACTAAAAAGGTTAAAGTTTTGCTGTATGTGTCTATCTTATTTATGCTTTTCTATGCAAAAATATAGTTCATGATAATTCAGAATGTCAGATAAACTTATAATTTTAACTTTTATCTTTACTGAATATTTATGGCATTACTAACAATGGTAAATACAGCTTAGTTTATAAGCTATTCAATGGTAATGACAGCCCCAAAAATGGAGAGAAAAAATAGACTGGTTGTCAGGAGATCCTGGGTTCTAGAGATGAAGTCTCTTCCCTATTAGCAATGTGATTTTGTAAAACTATTTAATCTCACTGGGCCTCAGTCTTTTCAGTTTTAAATTAGTAAAGTTCAACTTCTAAGACTTTCCAGGTTCCCAATTTTTAATTTTTTTCAGATGATTTTTATTTCTTAAGATTTAGACCACTTGGTATACCAAAGCAAACTGAATACCAGTATATTTTAAAACCACGTTGTTCCAAAAACACATGTATATGTGAAAAATAGTCTAAATCTAATGTTAGTTATATGGCTAAAAAAAAAAAAAAATATATATATATATATATATATATTTATATCATAATTTTGGATCACTTAGCTATTGGGAATATTGGTTTTATTTTTATTAATAAGTTTTGTTTTAGTTAATAGAATTACTATTTTCTCATTATTTTCATATAGTATACTATTATAATTCTTATCATCCATTAAAAAATAAAATTCCCAAGAAAAAAATATGGTTTACTTAGAATTTTGAAAGTTAATGAAAAGTCATTTTAGGTTTATATAACAGGATGTCAAAGAACTTTATGTATCACATAGTCATAAATTTAATTTTTTAGAGAGAAAAAATTTAATGTGATGACTATAAAAATATTGATAGAGACCAAAATATTAACCACAA
>NW_024412400.1:58968120-58991067 GCF_014898765.1 Herpailurus yagouaroundi
ACGTTTTATTTATTTTTTGGGACAGAGAGAGACAGAGCATGAACGGGGGAGGGGCAGAGAGAGAGAGAGGGAGACACAGAATCTGAAACAGGCTCCAGGCTCTGAGCCATCAGCCCAGAGCCCGATGCGGGGCTCAAACTCACGGACCGCGAGATCGTGACCTGGCTGAAGTCGGATGCTTAACCGACTGCGCCACCCAGGCGCCCCAAACCACAATTTTATAAAGCTGATACCAGGTTTTAAAAATCCCACTAAAGGGGCGCCTGGGTGGCTCCATCGGTTAAGCGTCCGACTTCGGCTCAGGTCACGATCTCACGGTCCGTGAGTTCGAGCCCCGCATCGGGCTCTGGGCTGATGGCTCAGAGCCTGGAGCCTGTTTCCGATTCTGTGTCTCCCTCTCTCTCTGCCCCTCCCCCATTCATGCTCTGTCTCTCTCTGTCCCAAAAATAAATAAACGTTAAAAAAAAATTAAAAAAAAAATAAAAATAAAAATCCCACTAATGCCTCTAAAGTATTATTATACCACTTATTTAGACTAAGAGGGCCTTGTGAATTGCTTTTCAGTTTAATCTAGTAGATTAAGCTTTATGAAACCTTTGGTTGGGATTTTCTATTGATAGCTGTTGTTGCTCTGTGATAAAAAAAAAAAGAGAAAAAAAAAAGGAAAACGAAAGTTTAGAACGCTTTGCAGGCAATCTGGTTTTGCAAGCCTCTTTCTCTGCTGAAAGATTAGAAGTATGACGTGTGATTTGCCTCTCTTTCGAAGGGCGTTACTACTTCAATAATATACAGATTTGGATTTTGAATTGCATTGCAGACAATCAGAGAGGTTACTAAAATTTTATTTTACATTCAGGTAAATGTGTAGGTTTTGTTTGTATATCTCTTTCCCCATTATATGATTTCCTTAAAGTCATTAATATGATTTCCTTAAAGTCAAATTTATGAGAAAATAATGGAGAATTATGGGCGTAGCCATTATTCATTATCATTTTCTTTAATACAAAGCGCTTTGAAAATATAAATTGGCTTTGACAACTTCTTTTTTCTGTTTCCTTGTCTCCTTTTTTAAAATATGCAAATATTTTGGACTTAGGACTAAAGCCCCCTAACTTCTTGTTTAAAGACATTTCTAAAACTGTTTGCCATCTATCCATCTTATATGATTCTTAACAATAAATTCAGAATTATAACTCTTAAAACTTCACCTTGGTAACATACCTCCAATTTTATTTGTCTCCTCTGCTGGCCTGATATTACTAATGAGAGCCTGAATGTCACAAGGCAATGAGGATTGCCCATCAGTTGCAGAGCTTAGTGAACTGTGTAATGAAGTCTTGTTTGTTTGCTTTCTTTTGTAAAGCACTTAGTGAATCTCAGCACATTTTCAGCAGCTTAGTGATATTGCTCATTTCATCACTTCTTCTAAACTTTTTGCATCATTTTACTAACCATTACTGAACTTTATTTCATTTCATATACCTACAAAGGCAGTGCCAAAGTAATTGGCAGAACAGCTAATAGGCACTAAAACCAAATAATAACTACCACAAGAGAAGCATCAAAAATGATAAGAAATTGAAAACTGCATTTACCATATTTCTTATACATTTTAAAAAGATTTTAAGACAAGTAAAAAGCAAATACATGCTTAGTATTAAAAAGAAATAAATGGTTACATAAATAACAGAATTATAGAATACAATGTATAAATGCCCTTTTAATATATCTCTCCCATCCCTACCTTTAATAATCTGATTTTTATCCTTCTAGCTTTTTTACTATGTGGGCTCAGGACCAGACTTTATCTGAATTAATGAAAACAAATAAACAAACAAACCAGGATGTCATCATAGTACACCAAAATTTAAATAAACATCACAAAAATTTATAATTAAAATATATTTTGTGGTTTTCATTTTATATAAATGATATCATACTTTTTAAAAAAATCTAGAATGTTCCCTAAGATAAATCTACCATATTTTATTTAACCACTTATCGTTGATGGACATTTAGTATTTTTTAGTTTTTGATCATATATATATATATATATATATATATATATATATTCAAGTCTTTTTCTGAGATTCCTTTCAGGGACTAGGAATATGCACATTTAAAATTGTCCCTCAATGGGGCGCCTGAGTGGCTCGGTCGGTTAAGCTCGGTTAAGCGTCTGACTTCGGCTCAGGTCATGATCTCGCGGTCCGTGAGTTCGAGCCCCGCATCGGCCTCTGTGCTGACTGCTCAGAGCCTGGAGCCTGTTTCCGATTCTGTGTCTCCCTCTCTCTCTGTCCCTCCCCTGTTCATGCTCTGTCTCTCTCTGTCTCAAAAATAAATAAACGTTAAAAAATAAAGATTTTAAAATTGTCCCTCAAAAAGTGTATAACAATATACACTAAAACACTGTATGATAGAGTCAATTCTCTAAGATCTCATTTTTTAAAAAATTCCCAGTACGCTGGTTGAAACATGTTTATTTTAAACTTGGCCATCATCCTTGAATTCCATATTATTTTTATTTATTTATCATTTGTGGATAATATAATATGACAATATGTAACATATCAGGATTAGGTGCTAAATTTGATCAAGTACTTATTTGGAGGCTAGAGATCTTTGACTAACTTTCCAATTTATCTAAACTTTTAATTTTATTCAGATATTTTTACCTTTTTAAAAATTAAATTTGGTACTTCAGATGTTATGAGAAATTGTCTAATGATGTAAAATTTCAAGGTTATTAACTAAACTTATACATAGCCTTCCCTAACATTTAAAAATATGGTCTTTCTCTACCTCTAATGTAGTTTATATGTATGCTTTTTTAGTTTTGATAAGACCTAAAAAAAAAAGTCTCTCTTTTGTTGATATTTCTTAAAGACCACATTTTATTATATTGGTTTAATTTATTATTGTTATCTAATTAAAATTACTGTTGCAGGGAGCCTGGGTGGCTCAGTCGGTTAAGGGTCCGACTTCGGATCCGGTCATGATCTTGCAGTTCGTGGGTTCGAGTCCCGTGTTGGGCTCTGTGCTGACAGCTCAGAGCCTGGAGCCTGCTTCAGATTCTGTGTCTCCCTCTCTCTCTGTTCTTCCCCCACTCACGCTCTCTCTCTCAAAAATAAATAAACATAAAAAAATTTAAAAAATTACTGTTGCTTCATTTTCACTTTTTTTTGGCTGTTTTTTAATTTAGTTTTTTGAGATAAAAGTTTATTTTATTTACTTTCAACCTATATTTTTATGAGAAATATTTAAGAATAAAGTGTTTTAGTTGAATACCATCTTGACTAGGTTCATAGATTTTTGATATGGATTATTTTTATTGCCTTTTATTTCCAAATAGTCTATAATTTCTGTTCTGATTTATTCTTTAAACCATTAAGAATATTCTAAAATTTTGCAAGCTTATTGTCTTTGGGGGTTGTTTGGTTAATTTTTATTAACACTTTAATTTATAAATTTCTTAATTTTCAGTTGCATTTTATTTTGGTTCAATACATTCCAAGTATCATTTCCATTTTTTCCTTTGTGTAGTAGTTTGAGACTACCTTTACAGTTTAATACATGTTCTTTTTTTGTAAAGTTAGCATAACTTTGAAAAAGAAGTATATTTCTCCATATTAAGATACAAAATAAATGCTCCCACCTATCAAGCTTATTGTTTGTAACACTCAAATTTTTATGTATTTATGGTTTTGTTCTGAGAGTCATCTATTTATGTTACTATGTTATTAGCTCTAATCTAATTCAAAAATAAAATTTTTAATGTTTATTCATTTTTGAGACAGAACATGAGTGGGGGAGGGGCAGAGAGCAAAGGAGACACAGAATCTGAAGTAGGCTCCAGGCTCTGAGCTGTCAGCACAGAACCTGATGTGGGGCTTGAAGTCATGAACTGTGAGATCATGACCTGAGCTGAAGGCAGACGCTTAACCAACCGAGCCACCTAGGTGCCCCAGGAATAAAATTAGATTAATGGATATTTTTTCCTTCATAAAATTATGCATATTGAAAATGTATTTAATAATGTATCTTATGACAAAAGTATATGAATGTTATACATTTTTGGTAATGTCTACCTTTCATTAAGATAAGCTATTTTGGGGGCACCTGGGTGGCTTAGTCCTTTAAACATCTGACTTCAGCTTCAAGCCCCATGTGAGGCTCTATGCTGACAGCTTGGAGCTTGAACCTGTTTCAGATTCTGTGTCTCCCTCTCTCTCTGGCCCTCCTCACTCACATTCTGTCTCTGTCTCTCAAAAACAAATAAAACATTCTATTGAAGGTTTGCTTTGAATTCAATTTTCTTAATATATTTGTGCTTCCCTTTGTTTTCAACTTTTCAGAGTATTTTCTAAATACTTATATACAGTATCTCAGCAATTTTTATTTCTTTCAGTTTTTTTTTAATTTGATTTGAGAGAGAGAGAAAGAGTGAACAAGGGAGGGGCAGAAAGAGAGGGAGAGAGAATCTTAAGCATCCTCCATACCAGAAGTGCAGAGCCTGATGAGGGCTTGGTCTCATGAACTGTGAGATCATGACCTGAGCCAAAATCAAGAGTCAGACCCTTACCCGAGTAAGCCACCTAGACACCCCTCGCAATTTTTAGAAGTCTAATCACTGTTCTTTATTTTTTCAAGTTCAGCAAACATTAGTTCCCATTACATATATGCACACATATACACACATGAAATATTTGAAATACAGAGGACTTCTTGCCTGAAAAAGTTCACAATCTACTCTTAATTTTTTGCTGAGTATTAATCACCTATAGCTTCACAAAAAGTTAATTTGATGCCACTATTTCTAACAATTGTGGAACAATAATTTCTGTAAACATATCTCTTTTTAAAATTTTTTTATGTTTATTTATCTATTTTTGAGAGACAGAGAGAGAGAGAGAGACAAAGACAGAGACAGAGACAGAGCAAGAACAGGGGAGGGCCAGAGAGAGAATGAAACACAGAATCCAAAGAAGGCTCCAGTCTCTGAGCTCTCAGCACAGAGCCCAATGTGGGGCTCAAACTCACAAAGCATGAGATTATGACCTGAGCCAAAGTTAGACACTTAATTGACTAAGCCACCAAGTATAAAGGAAGAAGTCTATTTTCAACATGTGATATTTCAACAATTTATTTTCCCTCATTCCTCAAGAAGCTCCTGGAACATCTGTCCTACTGAAACAGTAGATGAAGTCAAAAAAGGGGAAGCCATAAATATGATACAGGGATAAAAATTTTATTTGAAAATATTCTATGTCATTCAACTTTGTAAATTAACTACCCTCAACATTTTATGCATATTAAATTACTTATATTTTATAACAGTCCTAAGAAGTAGGATTTAAACCCAGTTAGAATTGACTTCAAAATCGGTGTTTGTAAACCATACAGTATGCAACCTCTCTTTATGTAGTACTAGGTGAAAATTCTCAGAAGTATGGTGATGGGATCTTTGAGGCCAGAACTGTGCAAAATATTTTGAAAGCTGTATACCTGTCTAGGTCTTTTGGGCGTTAGAGGAGAAACTGATAGAATATATGGTGTCTGATCTTATGGATAATTGAATTCACTATTTTACTTCAATTAAAGAAAGATATAAAAAGAAGTAATTAAATTGAGGGACTCTTACATGATTTGTCAAGGCAAATTATAAAGGATCAATAAAAATTAAAAACATGAAAAAAGTAGTAATTACAAACTCCATGAAAAACAAAGAGACTTTGAAAAGAAAAACAAAACGCAATTAGAGTACACTGACTGGCTGAAGAGTAACAATATTTAACGACTCATAATAATGACAGGAGAAATGCTAACTTAACATTAATGTGGCATAATTTAATTGAGATGATAGAATAAGTGAATATGCAAACTAAATCATTATTTACACTGATGGGAAAACAATTGTCTATTCATTGATAAATTCAGAGTTGATAGAATTTGCGTGTAATTTCAAAATACAAAAGTAAATGCCAGGACAAATAATTAACAGAACTTCAAGTCCCCTAATTCAGAGGAGCAGAATTGGAAGGCAGTGACCAGTTTTTCTAAAGCTGAGTAGCTTTTAGCTTCTTTGTCCTATAATTTGAGTTATTAAAATAAGAACAGAAATCATCTGCTAAAATATATATATATATTTAATTTTTTTTTCATTTATTTATTTTTGAGACAGAGAAAGCACAAGGCAGGAGGGGCAGAGAGAGAAGGAGACAGAATCCAAATAAGGCTCCAGGCTCTGAGCTGTCAGCACAGAGCCCGACGCAGGGCTCGAACTCACAAACTGAGATCGTGACCTGAGCCGAAGTCGGACGCTTAACCGACTGAGCCACCCAGGCGCCCCCCACCAAAAAAATAACTTTTTTAAACATAAGAATAGAGGAGAAAGCAAGAGAGAGACATTGACAGACTTTGACATTTACAAACCAAAGTAGACAGAAAGGAAGAGAAAGAGTTGATTTTGAAGTTATTGGATAGATTTTATTGTTAATTTGGGCTTAGAATTTAAAACATTATTATATCTAATTATTTCATTTTAACTTGGTGTTTAGATGTATTTAATCTATCTAGATGTGTCTCATCATCTTCTCTGCCAAATTTATTCTTCTCTGCTCCCACCTAAGTTAATCCCATCACTATCTTCCTCATGTGTTTAATGTCTCAGTTATGACATCCATAGTCTACCAGTTCATCTTAGCCAGTGCCTTGGAGTCTTCTTCCACACGTCTATCCTTTTTTATCTTCACAGATCACAAGCTCCTGTCGATTCTATTTAGTAATTTATTTGTTCTCTCCTTTCTTTTCCCCTCATTCAATGCCTTGTTTCAAGTCTTTATTGGCTTATTGCAAGTCCCTCTAAACTGAAAACTATAAAGTTATCTCTTTTATTAACACTACTATTATGAATAGTTTCAAACATATATGAAAGCAGAACAAAAAGTATAATAAATCCCCACAGCACCTAATCTAAAATGTTATTATTTTATCAGTAAGGGAATCTGTGAGTTTACTTACTTTTCATTTACTCTCTCTATCCCTCTACACCATTTATTGATAGTGGTTTACTTTCAGAGTACATAGATATTAGGTACTATAACTTCCTTATAACCATCATTTAATTTTAGTTATAGTTTATAACTAATATTTGCTACAAATTCTCATATACAGGTTTATTCAGTCATTTTTCTTACCGGATGCTTGCTGTCACGGATGGTTTCATTAAGATCAGTATTCCCTGTTCATAACAATTTGTAGCTTATTGATTTGAAAGTTGGTTTTGTTGTAAATAAAGTCTTTAGCTCACATTTCTTTCCTTGAGTTCCATAAATATATTAGTCTATTGTTTTCTGGCATGTTAAGGTTGAAAAACCCGGAAGCAATCCGATTTTTTTTCTCTTAAGTCTCTTGGTATTTTTGCCTCTAAGGAAGAAAAAAGTGCCTGTTTTTGAGGTCTAGTGGCTGCACCAGTGTATGTCTTGTTTTCACTCTTTTGGGTCAATTTCCCCAGGTAAGCAGTCTGCCATTTTAATACATGGTTTCAAGTCTCCTTTTATTTCAGAAGAATGTTTCTTAAATTATAGTTTTTCGTATTTGTTACATGCCATTGCTCTGATTTTATTTGCCTCTGTTAATATCTTTTAAGTACTCTGTATCTATTCATTCTCTTCTTTTTGATTGCAACAATTTCCTCCTTTCATCTCCTACTTTTTTTAAGAGGTGGTATAAAACTTCTAATTTAGTTTCTATTTCTGAAATGGTTTCTTGTTTTTCTTCTAATTATTTCTTAAATTATATAAGGTCTTTTGCAATTTTGTTTTCTCCAATCACATCATATGAGTTTTCTTTAATTCCAAAGTTTGGTTTCTATAATTTTATTAAGTTTCTGTAGTTTGTTTTGAAATACCAAGTCAGTTTTTTTTTTAATTTTTGAAGTGCCTTATATGCTGTAAGTCACTCTTCTCCTATTTATACTTCAATAATAATATACTTGCATGGGCTTTACTACGGTCCTTTTCTATTGCTTATGTACAAATGAAATTAGTTTTTCTTCCCATACTCTTAATAAAAAGATACATCAAGATATCATTCCTTACTTTATGGTTCTGGAACTTCTGTTACTTTTATATATGTTAAAAAAATATAGCCATGCGTTTTTGAAATCTGTGGCTCTTTTTCTTTCTCAAGTCTAGCTGACCCTTCTCAATTTAGATCCTATATCCTGCTGTTTCTCTGAATGTAGGATTATTCTGGAAAGGAGACCTTGTTAGTAGGTTTCAAGAATCCATAAGGCCCAGCCTCTTCTACCACAGGCTTTAGACAGTGTCCTTCCATATGCCTTTGAATTGGAATGTGCACAGCCCTTATCCAGTTTTGGCTACCGTGTGCTGATTAGCTGCACAAGTTGTTAAGGAGTATCATCAATTTGTAGGTGATGTAAAGGCTCTCAAGCTCTCAGGTCTGTCCAAATTCACTTTGCCATCCCCCTGCTTCCATTCTCATAGCTGCTAACACCATGTGGCTCTTGTTTTATGTATGTATGTATGTACGTATGTATGTATGTATGTTTGGTTTTGTGTTATGTGATTATGTTTTATAAGAGCTTTATTGAGATACAATCCATTTATCATAAAATTCAGATTTTAGAATGTACATTTCAGTAGTTTTTAATGAATTAATAGAGTTGTGCATCCACAATTATCTAATAGTAGAAAATTTTCATCACCTCAGAAAGAAACCAATCAGCAGTCACTTCCCTTTACCTCTGTTGCCAGGCCTTGGCAACCACAAACATATCTGATCCATAGATTTGCATATTCTGTACATTTCATAAAAAATGGAGTCATGAAACATGGTATGTGTGTGTATATGTTTGTGTGTGTGTGTGTGTGTGTGTGTGTGTGTGTGTTTGTATCTGGCTTCTTTCACTTAGCATGATGTTTTATTTTTTTTTTCAATATATGAAATTTATTGTCAAATTGGTTTCCATACAACACCCAGTGCTCATCCCAAAAGGTGCCCTCCTCAATACCCATCACCCACCCTCCCCTCCCTCCCCCCTCCCTCCCACCGCCCTTCAAACCTCAGTTTGTTCTCAGTTTTTGTTTTTTTTTTTCAACGTTTTTGTTTTTTTTTTTTTTTAATTTTTGGGACAGAGAGAGACAGAGCATGAACGGGGGAGGGGCAGAGAGAAAGGGAGACACAGAATCGGAAACAGGCTCCAGGCTCCGAGCCATCAGCCCAGAGCCTGACGCGGGGCTTGAACTCACGGACCGCGAGATCATGACCTGGCGAGATCATGACCTGGCTGACGTCGGACGCTTAGCCGACTGCGCCACCCAGGCGCCCCTGTTCTCAGTTTTTAAGAGTCTCTTATGCTTTGGCTCTCTCTCCCACTCTAACCTCTTTTTTTTTCCTTCCCCTCCCCCATGGGTTTCTGTTAAGTTTCTCAGGATGCACATAAGAGTGAAAACATATGGTATCTGTCTTTCCCTGTATGGCTTATTTCACTTTGCATCACACTCACCAGTTCCATCCACGTTGCTACAAAGGGCCATATTTCGTTCTTTCTCATTGCCATGTAGTACTCCATTGTGTATAAAAACCACAATTTCTTTATCCGTTCATCAGTTGATGGACATTTAGGCTCTTTCCATAATTTGGCTATTGTTGAGAGTGCTGCTATAAACATTGGGGTACAAGTGCCCCTATGCATCAGTACTCCTGTATCCCTTGGGTAAATTCCTAGCAGTGCTATTGCTGGGTCATAGGGTAGGTCTATTTTTAATTTTTTGAGGAACCTCCACACTGTTTTCCAGAGTGGCTGCACGAATTTGCATTCCCACCAACAGTGCAAGAGGGTTCCCGTTTCTACACATCCTCACCAGCATCTATAGTCTCCTGATTGTTCATTTTGGCCACTCTGACTGGCATGAGGTGATATCTGAGTGTGGTTTTGATTTGTATTTCCCTGATAAGGAGCGACGTTGAGCATCTTTTCATGTGCCTGTTGGCCATCCGGATGTCTTCTTTAGAGAAGTGTCTATTCATGTTTTCTGCCCATTTCTTCACTGGATTATTTGTTTTTCGGGTGTGGAGTTTGGTGAGCTCTTTATAGATTTTAGATACTAGCCCTTTGTCCGATATGTCATTTGCAAATATCTTTTCCCATTCCGTTGGTTGCCTTTTAGTTTTGTTGGTTGTTTCCTTTGCTGTGCAGAAGCTTTTTATCTTCATAAAGTACCAGTAATTCATTTTTGCTTTTAATTCCCTTGCCTTTGGAGATGTGTCGAGTAAGAGATTGCTACGGCTGAGGTCAGAGGGCTCTTTTCCTGCTTTCTCCTCTAAGGTTTTGATGGTTTCCTGTCTCACGTTCAGGTCCTTTATCCATTTTGAGTTTATTTTTGTGAATGGTGTGAGAAAGTGGTCTAGTTTCAACCTTCTGCATGTTGCTGTCCAGTTCTCCCAGCACCATTTGTTAAAGAGACTGTCTTTTTTCCATTGGATGTTCTTTCCTGCTTTGTCAAAGATGAGTTGGCCATACGTTTGTGGGTCTAGTTCTGGGGTTTCTATTCTATTCCATTGGTCTATGTGTCTGTTTTTGTAGCATGATGTTTTCAAGGCTCATCCATATTATATCATTTTTATATTGCTGAGTAATATTCAATTGTGTGACTATACCAAATTTTTTTAAATCCATTCATTAGATGATGAACATTTGGGTTGTTTTATCCAGGTCATATTCTTAGAGAATTATTACTTCTATATATTTGTATTTTCTCTGTAGCAAATTCTTAATCACCCTATCAAGTTTTATCTTATATAAAGGAAGGCTATTTTAAATCTGTAATGTAATTTAAATATACAAACTCAGAGAAAAACTATTAGTATAAATGGAAGTAAAATGAAAAAGTGAAATTTTAGATATATTTCAAAAGGTTGTAATTTAGAAACCATAGATGCTTATAAGACTCTAGTTTGAATGGGCTATATTGTGAAGATGTGAGTGTTCCTTTAATAGAAATCTTCAAGCAGTTATTGGATGACAATCTAACAGAAATATCATAGAGAAGTTTCCTCCATTATTCTCTGGGAGCTAGACAAAATGATCCTCAAGATCACATCCAGGTCTCTGCTTCTATGACATTATGTACAGCAGAAATTATGAAAAAGTTTTAAATAGTCAATAACCTTTTAAACTGGCAGTTTTTATATAGAATTAAATTTTTTGATGGGGCTACCTAAGCACATAAAATATGAGCATGTCTATTATCTCACAGAGTAGTCATTACTAAATAAAAAAATTGAGCTCTTTTGCAAAATCTCACATTAAAAATGATATGATTTTGGGGGCCCCTGGGTGGCTCAGTCGGTTAAGCATCCGAATTTGGGTCAGGTCATGATCTCACTGCTCATCAGTTGGAGCCCCACATCAGGCTCTGTGCTGAAGACTCAGAGCCTGGAGCCTGCCTCAGATTCTGTGTCTCTATTGCTCTTTGCCCCTCCCCATGCTCTCTCTCTTTTCTCTCTCTCTCTCAAAAATAAACATTAATTTTTTTTAAAGGTGACATGACTTTGTAGTAAAATTAAGGATAGGCAAGGCCACTCAAAATTGAACATAAAAACAAATAATGACATTCCTTATAAATGTACTGCTGCAGTAAAAAATATATGAAATTCCTAATAAGTATGAATATTGCAGTACATTATAGGACTTATTTACAAAAGAAAGTAAAAGGTTAGCTCTGAAAGGAAGAACAAGGAAGGTTTGTGTTGGGGTGCTCTGTTATGAAAATTACAAGATGTATTAGTTTCCTGGGGATACCATAACAGATTACCACAAACTGGATGACTTAAAACAGCAAACATTATTCTCTCACAATTCTAGAGGCCATAAGTCTAAATCAAGGTGTCAGCAGGACAAGGCTCCTCCCAGAAAGCTCTAGAGGGAAATTCTGTTCCTTGCCTCTTTCAGCTTGGGGTTGCCTTACTCCAGTCTCTGCCTTTATTCTCACATGGCCTTGTCCTCTGCCCACTTCAGTCTCAAATCTCTCTATACTTTGCTCTTAGAAGGACATTTGTCATTGGATTTAGGACCCATCCAGGATGATAATCTTTTTCTCAAAATTCTTAGTTACATCTGAAAAGATCCTTTTTCTGATAAGGCAATATTCACAGGTTCCAAGAAGTAGTATATGGATGTATATTTTTGGAGCTACCATTTTAGCCAGTACACATTATGACAGCGCATTATGTAATAATTGTTTTTCAAGTCAGAAGAGTTTTCCAACGTGATCAAAGAGGCTGATTGTGGGATCAGTGGGCAGCACATTAAAAAACATATTCTTTCATGGCTCGCCGCATTCAGCAGTTACTTGGCACAAAACACTGAAGTGCTAGGGAATACCATGTATGAATCAATGCAGTTTCCACATTATATTGACACTTTTTCCCTGCTTAGCAATTGAATACAGCCAATACACTTCACAGAAAATATACATTGTAGGAGAAAGACTCATTCAGAATAAGCCATAACTCAAATATAAATTAGCTGAAGACTTTGATTTTGTTCTAAAACTGTAAGTTCCTATCAGTTTTAGAAGTTTTAGAAAAGCAGAATTATGTTTTAGTTATTGAGAAAAACTGAAAGAATGGCATTTTTCAAATCATTTAACTGGAATTAAAAGTGAGTATATACAGCAGGGGAAAATGATATTTTATCATATACACTAAAAATTATGAGTATAAAATAAAATCTCATTACTAAAGAAAATATTTTTGGAACCATTTGAGAAGGGATATAAAAATAAATTTGTTGAGACTGGTTTATTATATATATATGTATATATATATATACTATATAAATGTATACATATAATTAAATATATACAAACTTCATGGCTCCTTAATTTTCAAGATTCACAATGAGGTATTAAAATTTAAACTATTCTAGTTTTTTTGTTGTTTTTTGTTTTACTCTTAGACGATTTTTGTCAATTTTAGAACACACTGAGTTAGTTGTAGTATTTCCATTAATACTTTTGTTGACTCAGCCTGAAACAGAATCAGATCTACTGTATGTCTTTGGGGACTAAGAAGGAAATCCTTTCATATTTTATTTCTGTCAGGTATTATTTTAAAGAGAATATAAAATACCCTACAGATTACAAATTATATTTAGAAGAGTCTCTGTAGGATTTGATTACCTTATTGAAACCCTGTACTGGTTTCAGTGAAATCATCTTGAAATACACAAATACTTTTGAGAGTGTTTCTTATATTGGAGTAAAACTAAAGATATTTGGAGATATGACCGTAAAAGCGTGACATTGCCTGATATTTGCTTCAACAAACTGGCAGTAAAAAATACTTCTTTTCCTTAATCAATAGCTTTTAGCATACATAATTTCTCTCAGTTGCACAGTTGTGCTAAATAATGCTCCATGATTATGAAAACGAAGACATTTTTGGCATAAAGGGGCACCTGCCTGGCTCAGTTGGTAGAGCATGTATTTCTTGATTTTGGGGTCGTGAATTTAAGCCCCACGTTGGGTGTAGGGCTTACTTTTTAAAAATGACATTTCTAGAACAAGAAAAAATATAAACTCTGGATTCATAAAAGGATGTGTGCTTTGCACATGTAGCGTAAACATTCCCTTGCAGAAGTGAAGTTGGACTTGCTTTTGAAAAAGACTATCCTCTTTTATTATTTGTAATGATATCACTTTTAGTGATTTATTTTATTTTTAAATTTTATTTATTTATTTTTGGGAAAGAGGGCATAGAGGGAGGGAGAGAGAGAGTCGCAAGCAGGCTCTGTGCTGTCAGGGAGGAACCCGGTGTGGAGCTTGATCCCATGAACCGTAAGATCCTGACCTGAATGAAGTGAAACCAAGAGTCAGAGCTTAACTGACTGAGCCACCCAGGCACCCCAGTGACTTATTTTATTATTTTTAAGAGTAGGAAATTTCAGATGCATACTCATACTCTAAAGAAGGGAGGAAATATTGCGGGTAGGCCCCACCGTATCTCATTTTGTTTTGGTCCTTTACTCAATCTTAAATCGTTAATTACATTCTTTATGTCAATTTACTCATTCATTTGGCAGATTCTAAAGAATATCATAATACCTGTTTAAGACCCTCTCTAATGTATGCCTTTAGCAGTTTATTATTATATTTCAAGTTAATTTAATAAATCTTACAGTTATTGAACACTTGTTGTGTTCTATATGATGCTGTGTTAATAACTGTGTGGGCAGGGTGGGTAGGACGTGGTTCCCACTGATAACGTCCTTTATATCTGTGCAAAAGAGCTCTGCATGTTAGAGGCCTCAAATAAAAATAAATTTATTAAAGAACACATGGACACTTCTGCTCAGCACAACACATAATCTTCAACATTTGCTTTCATAATTAACACCATTCAGATTCTAGAAAAAGCTTCACTTCATATCTTAGCACGTATTCTTAAAGCAAAAACGGACTGTATCCAAATGTTTTCAAGACATGTGGACTCAACCATTTCCAATGTTAAAGACTGACATACTCCTTCAGAGTTTAGAGGAAATGTGGGGGACAGAAGCACTTAAAAACAATTTTTAAAAACATTTTTTTTTGGCTAGTATGCATGTGTTAGATTCTTACGTAATAAAGTACTGTTTCCCAGGAATGTTGAGTGTCCATTTTCTTGCATCTCCTATCTTGTTATCCTATTCATAATCATTAAGGTTTTACATGTGTTGCACATGTAAATAAGCAGATTTTTTACATGTGTTGCACCTTCTGACTGAGAAAATTTTCAACATATAACAATTCTTATCACTCTTAATTTGAATAAATGTAGCTCTAGCTGTAATATGCATAAAGCATGATATCCAACTCTTCACATGGGTAAGTAGATGGATACTGAATTATAGACTTGTGAATAATTCTTTTGTGAAAATAATTATTTTAAATAAAACTTTCATAAAATTAAATTCTCTACAATATTTAAAAGTTTTTGATATTCATTAATGATAATGTATATATTTCTTTTTATTTTTACCATAGTATTTTGCATAATTTTGAATAACATGAAAATATTTTTACTCTTAATTTTTGCACTTAATTTGAATTATGTATTTCATTATCGCGTATTGAATTTTCACATATTTTAGAACAATTATATTTTATTTGTTTCTTTAGGTCATTATGTTATAATCTTTATTATTATCACCAACAAAAGATTTTGCTGAAGATGAAGGCAAAGAAAATATGTTTTATGAAATAGATATGTAATCATTTATGAAATAATAAACACTACATATTATATATCATATAAACATATGTATATATGAAAAACATTATGTGTCTGTGTGCACATGTACTTATGCTTCCTGACATTATCAGCCTAGAACTTGTCCACACAACATCCTGACATGGATAGTGATAGCTACAGTTATTTATTTGATATGATACTAGCTTAATCTTCTGAAAATGATCGCTTGGTACATATTTTTTTTGATGTTGTCATTAGAAGAGTATATCTGCTAAGGTAAGAGGATAGAACATATATTATTTTGCAGTTGGTAGCTTTTAGTTTTAAATAATTTGTACTCATGTACTGGGCCCTGTTGATGTCAGGGCAGACCAGATTCGCTTTTTTAGGAGCTCACAGTTTAAGTTGAGGAGAAAGATATGCAAAATTGACCCAAGTAAGTATCCATAAAGGGCTCTAATGGTATGTTCCAAAATGCCAGTTATGCCCAGTCATGACCAAAACATGGACTAAAATGACAATGTATACATATTCATTAGTGCATTTCTGTTATTATAAAAATGAATATTCATTGTGGAAAATTTGACAAATATAGGAAGGTGTAAAATTTTATAAATAAAAATATTCACAAAGCCAACATCTAGACAAAACTACTGTTAATATTTTTGCTGTAGTTTTTAAATCATATTTAGTTGTGATTATTTTCTGTATACAAAATTTTTAAATATTGACCTTTTAGTTTTGTATGTATGAAAATAAAATTTCACTTCAAAAAAATGTGTACATTAAAAATACTAAAAATTGCCTAGAATTTTACAAGTGATAAATACCAATATTTTTGGCATACTTCTTTTATACTGTTCTTATACATATTTACATACTGAATATTACATAGTTATTGAAGGAATGTCACTGTCTAAGATTCAAAAGTACATGGAAAGGGGGCTAACTGACAGATAATAACACATCCTAAGTGATTTATTTTCATTTTTCATAAAATCAAAGTAACATAATAGATAAAATAATTCAATACGAGTTTTAATTATCAAGAAAAGTCATTAAGTGTGTTGGCTATTACAGTTACTTTTATGTTGCTGTAAGCAAACTAATAATTTGAATGAGGCAAACAAAACAAAACAAAACTTGGTTTAATAACTCACTGAGCCTAGTAGCTCAACTGTGCAGCTTAGATATTATTAGAAGTGCCTGAAGGAAAAAAAGCACACTATTTCATGTTTTAAGCTTCCTATCAGGAGGAAGATTGCATCTGCACTCTTGATGAAGGATGTGTGCTCAAGAGGTATTTCCGTGCACAAGGAAAGAAGCAAAAAAGAAGAAACTTTAGGTAATATTACAGGATTAAACCTTACACTTTAGGCTGCAGAATTGATTTTTGACTCTAGGATCCAAATAGAATAAAAAGTTTTCTTAATCTATTAATATCACAGTTCTTGTATTTTTAAATTGTGAATTATTATCTGCTTCCTGATTTTTTGGGAGTTAAAATACACTTGTATTTTTCATTTAAGAAGACCTATTAAAGCCATTATTTCTGAGCCCATATGTATCTGAGAATGTCTCTTAGTTTTCTATATGAATGGAAAATAACTTGGAGGTGCCTGAATGGCTCAGTTAGTTGAGCATCCGACTTCAGCTCAGGTCATGATCTTACGGTTTGTGAGTTCGAGCCCTACCTCAGGCTCACTGCTGTCTGCTTGGAGCCTGCTTCAGATCCTCTTTCCCTTTCTCTCTCTGCCCCTCCCCCCCTCTGTCTCTCTTTCAGAAATAAATATTGGGGCGCCTGGATGGCTCAGTCGGTTAAGCGTCCGACTTCGGCTCAGGTCATGATCTTGCGGTTCGTGAGTTCAAGCCCTGCGTCAGGCTGTGTGCTGACAGCTCAGAGCCTGGAGCCTGTTTCAGATTCTGTGTCTCCCTCTCTCTCTCTCTGACCCTCCCCCATTCATGTTCTGTCTCTCTCTGTCTCAAAAATAAATAAACTTTAAAAAAAATTAAAGAAAAAGAAATGAATATTAAAAAATTCCTGTCATGTTAGTATACTGTTTTCTGCAAAGGAGAGATCTGAAACTAACTTGTTTTTATTTATTTTTCTATATGGATGACTCTCAAATTTATTTATCCTGATAAATCAAAAATTTTACTGGGTTATGTATGGTGTAAGTCTCTTTTTTTAATTGATTTCTTCCTTAGAATATAGTAATAGTTTGGATCTGCCTTCTCAGTTCTTTTTAATCTAAAGAATTTCTGTGATTAATTTAAATGATATAGATTATTGCTTCTGCTTCATTTCATTTCATTTCATTCTTGGAAACATCTCCCATATTCCCTGTCCCTTTTCTTTGCTCCAGACCACAGGAGATGCAAATTCTTGTGTTATTTTCTCTCTATTTATTTTTTCAATCTCTCATAGGATCTACTTTTTCTCTCTTTGGCTATGTGCGCTTGCTGTCTCACTACAGGGATTGATTTCGACTCCTTGAGACATTTTTATATTTCTTCCCCTGACCCAGGACATATGTCCCACTTTATACTCCCCTAATTCTCACTAGTATGCACTTCTCCCCTTATCTGTGGTTTCGCATTCCAGGGTTTCACTTACCTCAGATCAACCTTGGTCCAAAAGCAGATGACCCTCCTTCTGATGTATCATAAGAAGGTCCCTAGTAATGCCATGTTATAAATCCCAATACATTCACCTCACTTCATCTCATCACATAGACATTTTATCATCTCACATCATCACAAGAAGGGTAAATACAGCACAATATGATACTGAGGAAGAGTGACCACATTCACAAACTTTTATTACTGTACATTGTTATAATTGTTTTTTATTAGTACTTTTGGTTGCTAATCTCTTACTGTTCCTTATTTATAAATTAAACTTGTCATAGGTATGTATGTAAAGAAAAAAACACAGTGTATATAGAGTTCAGTACTATCTGGGGTTTCAGACATCCACTTGGGGTCTTGGATCATATCCCCCACAGATAAGGCGGGACTACTGTATTTTTATTTATTTTATTTTTTAATTAAAAAAAAATGTTTATTTATTTTTTGAGACACAGAGAGAGAGACAGGGCATGAGCCAGGGAGGGGCAGAAAGGGAAAGGAAGACACAGAATCTGAAGCAAGTCCAGGCTTTTCAGCACAGAGCCCAACATGGAGCTCGAACTCACAGACTGCAAGATCATGACCTGAGCTGAAGTTGGACACTCAACCTGAGCCACCCAGGAGCCCCAGGACTACTATATTTTTAAACTGAACACTTCCCTCTCACAGTTCCCAAAAGGAAGTTGAACTGTTTTTACAGTAGTTTAAATATGCCTCAATATATATTTTGAAAAGATTTTAAAGCTATAGCAAGAAATAAAATAGTAAGAGCATCTTGCAATAAAATGAGGGTATCAAATATATGATATGATTTAAATTTACTAACACTAATAGGATGTTTCCTAATGCCTTCTGCTCTACCATTTGTTACATTCTCTATTGAACTTTAAAAATGTTTGGGGCGCCTGGGTGGCGCAGTCGGTTAAGCGTCCGACTTCAGCCAGGTCACGATCTCGCACTCCGTGAGTTCGAGCCCCGCGTCGGGCTCTGGGCTGATGGCTCAGAGCCTGGAGCCTGTTTCCGATTCTGTGTCTCCCTCTCTCTCTGCCCCTCCCCCGTTCATGCTCTGTCTCTCTCTGTCCCCAAAATAAATAAACGTTGAAAAAAAATTAAAAAAAATGTTAGATATAATTCTGTTTATCTTCCTTATTTAGAATTACTGAAACTGGGGAGATTAAGATACTTACCTCTATCTCACAGGTAGTTATTAGAAGATGTGGACCTTCTGTCCCCTGTTCAAGGACTTCTGTACTAAAACATATTATCTCATCCCAGGTGAAAAGTGCTTGGCAGGTATATCATTTTTAAAGTCATTGCTTTCCCTTGATTTCCAATTATTTTAGCATATTTTCTAAGAAAACTGGGTAGAGTGTTCTAACAGCAAGGCACTAGCAAATATCTGTGGTCCTCATTTAGCTGAATGTCATAGGACTGGACTTACATTGGCAAATATTTAATCATCTGTCAGCCTCTTGTTGGTGACTTTGAGCTAATCAATATCCAATCATGCATTTATGCCATCTGTATTCAGTTCAGCTTCAATCATGGTCCTGATTCTATTTAGATTGGCTTCAAATCTATTCTACTGTGCACTCCTGTTATCACTAGTATGTATTTCTTATTACTGTAGGGTTTTTTTTGTTTTTTTTGTTTTTTTTGTTTTTTTTTTTTAATTCTCCTTGTGTTCCTTTCAGGCTCTCTTCAAATCTGATTCAAGATACCTTTAAAAATAATAATAAGGACTATAATAAAATAATAAAAATAATAATAATAATACCCCATAGCAAAATCCTAGTTTCAGAGATGTAAATCACCAATTAAGATTTGGGATTGCAGAATTGAAAACACCTATAGAGATCTTCTAATCCAGATCTGTAGAGATATAATCAAACTCTGGGTATCCCTGAGATCCTTTCAGGGATACTGAAAGGTCAAAACTAATTTCTTAATAATTTTAAGGTGTTATTTCCTTTTTACTTTCACTCTCACATGAGTATTCAGTTGGTTCTTTTCAGGGGCTTGCTGACTGAATGCCAAAGATATGTTCAACTGCCTTCTAGGAAGCTAATAAAGAGATTTGCAAAAATGCATAATAATGTTAGGCTTCTCAGTATTTTTGTTATAGAACGCATAATTTTGTTTTTGTTCTTACAAATGTTTTTATATTAACATGTAATGAGTTTATTTTGTTATTTTAAATGAATTAATAAACACATAAACAATTTTTTCTTGGCTTTAATTTCTAATGCAGTAGAAGTTTTCACCCACTTTAAGCCCTGAGTTTGATTTCTGACTTTAACGTTTACAAGTTTTACAACTTACAGCAAGTTAATTAACCATCCTGAGCTTTCTATTTTTAAATAGAGGACTAAAATAGGATCAACTAAACATGAAATAAATGCTATTTATTATTAATAAGTAAGACTCAGGCTATTTATGTTGACTTCTTCTTTAGAAGTTGTGAAAACATTTTATAATTTTTCTTAACATTTATTCATTTTTGAGAGACAGACACATAGCATGAGTAGGGGAGAGGCCAAGACAGAGAGGGAGACACAGAATCTGAAACAGGCTTCAGGCTCTGAGCTGTCAGCACAGAGCCCGACGCAGGGCTCATACTCATGGACTGTGAGATCATGACCTGAGCTGAAGCTGGACGCCCAAGTGGCTGAGCCAACCAGGGCGCCTCGTGGAAACATTTTATAAATGATAGTTTTAAAAGAATATTTTAGCTGATTGTCATTAGCATTCAAGTCTGTAGATGCCCCATACTCAATCCAGTGACATAATTCCCAGAATCAGAATTCTAAGTGTCATGTTAAATTGCCCAGTTTTTAAGTGCTTAGAAATAGCACTGCTTTATCTCATGGTTCTTCATTTTCTACATTTGGATCTAGAGTTACAAAAAACTGTATGTCTATTAGCATTCTGAAAATAGCATTTTTAATATAGAATATCTGCTCATCAAACTCCAAATAAGCAAAGTAATGAAATATTGGTTCTTTGCATGAAATATTTAAGACAATTCTCCATGCTTTCTATAAAGATTTCCCTTTTTAATGTTCTTCCAAGACTTCAGATCATAAAGTCTCAATTAGATGTGATTTTTCTTTAATGACTGTAACTTCTTGGAATCTTTCCTTAAAGAGAGGGGTGTATCCTGGGGTATCAACCTGTAGCAACTAATTGCAATTAACAAAGTGATTAGAAGATGTGCTCTATTTAAAATCAGGAATCCTGAATACATAATTGAGAGAATTCTTAAAGAGAAGCTAGAACGTAGAAAAATATAATTACACTTTTAGTGGTGGAGATCTTTTTCTTGGGGTTATCTTCTGTATCATAGCTATTCTGTGCAAAATAATTTAGGTTTTAACTAAAAAATAAATAAAGTAAATTTAACAATGACTAACAATTTGTGGTTTCACAAGCCTTGAATAAAAGGTGCATATGAAGACACTATTTGCTTTAAATTTCTCACCAAAGAAAGACTGTGTCCTTCCTGGTATTCCTCATTCTGGGAAAGAGGAGAGGTGATCTGTGCTTACACTGTTCTATTACATTTTGTACAGAGGCATGCTTTTATCTAATGGCTGTTAGGAGCAGTTCAAATCTAGATGGGCAAACGGAAAATTGGTTGACGTTGGATTTAAATCTCTAATCCTATGACTAATTGTGCAATGCTCTAATAAAATAAGCTGTGGCAGCCTGAAGCACACATTATCCACAGAAATTTAAGAAAAGCAAATGCATATGAAACAAATCTGTGAATTTTAACTATTCTATGGTGTGGATATACAGAAGAAAAGTAACTGCTTGATTTTTACTATATATACTTTGTGAATATTTCTCTTGAATCCTAACATTTGAACAGTATGTGTGTGTCGTGGAGGGGAAGGGTAGTGACTACCCAAACTATTCTGTCAAGAGCAACCCATTTATTTAAAGTATTGTTAAATGTTTATTTTGTGAGAAGATTTTTCAGTTTCTCAAATCATCTCCTCACCCCTTAAACCACATCATCCTATGTGAACATGATGAGTGAGGTTTTTGTGTCTTTGTAAATTTGAGGATAAAGGGACTTTGTGCTGGTCTTTGGGTGTGTAAAGGGACTTACTGGTATCCAGGGCAATGACTCTTTTCTGCTTGCTCAGGACTTATCCTGCAGGTGAATTTGTATTCTATTCTTTTGGTTTGGGCATTGGAGACCTCTCAGCCACCTCCCATTGATGACTCACCTTTTCCTGGTACTAATGACTCCAACCACTGCTATCAGCCCATAGTTTGACAGAATCCATCTCACCACATGACAACAGATGCCATGGTGGGTTCTCTGGCTCTCAGTTTACCTCCAATCCATACAAGAAGTGAAATAAGCCTTATAAAGCTAAAATTCAAAGCTTTTCTTTCCTTAATAACACTTTGCCCTAGATTGTTTCTGAAATGTCCTGAGAAGTCACCTCCTGTCACTGGTTGAAATAGGTAACTGGGAGAGAAATTTCTGCTATTGGTGCCAGACATTTCTTTTTCTTTCTTTAATTTTTTTCCAGGATTAAAATGGGGTGACCTTTACTTTTACTTTTTCTAATTCAGTCTCTTTTCTGAGTTGAGCTAGGAATTAAAAGTGGGCATAGGAGAAGAAGTCTTTAAGAATGACTTTCCAGGCCTATTCTTGTTGTATTACATCAAAACTAAAAAAAAAAAAAAAAAATCTAGTAAATTATCTTTTAAGACAGTATCCAGGCTTGTAAATTCAATATTTATGTATATATGCATGTTAAAACACACAGACACACACAGCAGAATGACAAAATAGAAATGTCTCAAGATATTCAACCTCTGGATGGTGACATAATGAGTTACTGTTATTTATGCTATATACTTTTCTTTATTTACCATATTTTGCATTACTTTTAGGATCAGAAAAAAAGTACTAAATATCCCTTAATTCTTAGAAATACCACTAAAATGACTTTTCCTCGATATCACTTCCCCTCTACCCTTCCAAAGAATAGAATAGAATAGAATAGAATAGAATAGAATAGAATAGAATAG
>NW_024412400.1:58991077-59000711 GCF_014898765.1 Herpailurus yagouaroundi
AGAATAGAATAGAATAGAATAGAATAGAATAGAATAGAATAGAATAGAAAATGGAATAAAGGATAGAGAAGATGTGATAGGATTCTTTGGTCATAGTTGAGAACTTCTTCTTTAGGATAAAACTGTAACTTGTAGATGTAATTTATGACTACTGCTGTGAGTGAAATTTTAAATGAAAAACGTGTTACTTTCTTTCTTTCCCCAACTTGATAATGTCTGCTAGAAGCACAACACCAGTCAGCTTGCCTTATATAACAGTGAGATTGCTTATGTAAAGAAGACATAAGAAACTTATTTAAGTGTACCAAAAAAGGATAAACTTTAATCAGAACAAAAGAGATTTTTCAAAAGGCAGCATCTTTCTAAAATCCCTTTTTAATCTCTAAAATAAAAGGGATGGGCAAATGATCTCTGAGGTCCCTATACTACCACAATGTTCTCTGATAGCATGAAATCCGACTCCCTAATGAAGGATAATGCTGCATTGAATCAGGCCAAAGAGATTTACTGATAGGAAATATGAGAAAACCCTATTAATCAGCAGACCAAAGGAGCCTAGGACTGGCTTATGACTCTTTTTTTCCAGAATAACAAAAAAAAGGTAGACTGCATTTGAGTTTAAATGGTGATGCTAAAATAAGGTCAACATGTGAAACCTAAAGTTTCAGTATTCAATTTTAACATTAAATTGCACATTTTGATAATACATAATTTTGATTATATTTATTGAATTTTTAAATATAATCAGTGTGAGAAGCAAAATATTTTATTATTTTATTATTGTATCTCTTAGAGCATTCATTAGGGTCAGCCAGATGGGCTTTATTTATAACATTAATTAATTGCAGTGACACTTCATTTGTCAGGAAGCTCCTTTTCTGGCTGCCTCACCTGTTTAAAGCTTGAGAAAAATGTGGAAGACTTCCCCAAAGCCACTTAAAATCCACGTCACACTAAAATAAAAGCTTAAAATCAAAGTGAAATGATAGGAACATGAAAAGAGATGGCAGGCTGATAGGGAGGGAGAGATAACTATGAAAAACACAAGAGCAAAAAAGCTTAGTGATTTAAGGCCATTTAATCCAAGAAAATCATTCTTACATACCGGCCTTAATGCTAAATGAGGCATCTTCATATTAACTCTGAGTATAATACTTGAGGCTCATAAGGATGCTAATTATTTTTTTTAACATTTATTTATTATTGAGAGAGAGACAGACAGACAGACAGAAGACAGAGCATGAGCAGGTGAGGGGCAGAGACAGGGGGAGACACAGAATCTGAAGCAGGCTCCAGGCTCCAAGCTGTCAGCACAGAGCCCGATGCGGGGCTTGAACTCATAAACTGTGAGATCATGACCTGAGCCAAAGTCAGTCACTCAACCAACTGAGCCACCCAGGTGCCCCTGATGCTAATTATTTTTTAAAAAACAGTAAAGATTAGAATATTTATAAAAAGATTTCATCAAAGATTATTAAAGAAATAAAGCTTTGGCTCTTAATTGGATATATTTCAATTGTCTGAAAAATACACTTTTTAAAAATGAGTTTATTTCATTGAAACAAATGATAAATAAAGCTAATACTTTTTTAAAAGTATCTCCTCTTTATTCTTCATTTACTAGAAGCATCTATTATCTTCCATAGTGTCAGCTAATGTTGATTTGAAGTCTTGCTTTTATATTTTAAATTCTTTATTTTATTTTATTTTATTTTATTAATTGGTTAATTTTTTAATTAGAGAGAAGATGTTAAGATTCTGAGACTATCTTTTTGGATGGTGTTTGTATTCTGAGCTACAAAATCATTTTTAAAACTCTGCTATTTAAGACCCTTTGTTAGATCATAGCTAATGGGGGTGTGTAATCGAAAAGTGACAGATATAGGACGAGTAATGGCTATAATTTTCTGTAATTATTGTACGTTTTGTATATATTCTGTGAGAAAACATTATAATATTTAAGCAGTAACAGGTTCTGTTTAATCTTCCTGCCCTGGCATATGGAGGAGACCCATTAAGAACAGCTCTAGGTGCTAGAAGGGGCAGGAGCACTTTTACAGGAAGTTGCATGGAGTCATGAATGGTAGATCCAGAGATGTTTTAAGTCTTGTAGACATTTAAAGCAGGTACAGACAACAGTAAGTGATAGCTAGAGAAAGTCTAGGAGCCAAGGAATGGAGCTAAACATGAGCAGTGGAACCAACAGAATTGAGTTATGATTAGTTATAGAGGAAGTAAAGGGGGAAAATGTCTGTGAAATGTCCAAGGTAGGATGTGGACACTGAAAAATGTTTGAGAGGCATTCATGGCATAGTTGCTCTGTGTGTGCTAAATATGTGTAAAGGGGCTGGGATGGGGTGAAAGTTTCTTCTGAGACCTGTTATTCTGGGTACAAGATGTATATGAATAAAAGGTTATACAAGTTAAGTTTAAAAACATTTACTTTGTGCACAAACACTTTTGTAGTACCTGTGAAAGTTATTCTAATATGTAATATAGTTATTTAATGTAATATTCTCCAGTACTATTAATAAAAATCTATGAATGATATCTTCAAATAACTCCTGGGTATTATTACTGTAAGGTAGTTTGTCACATCAAAATTAAAAAGACGTTGAAATAAGGACCCATATAATACTGGTTGCATTAATTATAAGCCCTATTTCTTTATAATCTGGCAAATTCAGTAATACAGTTAAAAGGAGAGCATTTTAATTTAATTATACAAATTACTTTTAATCAAAGAATTACATCTCTTCATATAGAATAATGATTTTCTTCACTTTTAAGAACACGTATAAGTTTGTCTCAATTTTTCAACTTAAACTCCCAAATCTAAATTTCATACAGACTGCAGTACAGTCACAATAGTAATAAATTAGCACTTGCTAAGGCCAGTTCAAATTTTTTTGCTAATATCACCGTTATCTGGGAATTATGCCACTGCATAGTCATTTTGATTAATCTATTTTTAATTTTTTGAATAACTAGACTGTAAAGTCTATGAACTCAAGGACCATGTTTGAAAATTTACCACATAGCGCGGTGTTTGGTATATAATAGATCCTCATTATATGTCTATCCAGTGGCTAAGAGAATGAATTAAATTAAAAATTTAGTGGATTTTTCTTTCTTTTCTCAATTCATTTGGCTGAAACTTGAATAATCTTCCTAATTCTCCTCATTGCCAATTCTACTCCTGGCTGTTTCCTGAAAGCTAATGTAAATTCAAATATAATTTCTGGGGCCACCTGGGTGGCTCAGCCAGTTGAGTGTCCAACTCTTGATTTCAGCTCAGTCATGATCCCAGGGTCGTGGGATTGAGCCACACTTAGCATGGAGCCTCCTTAAGATTCTCTCTCTCTTTTCTCCCTCTGGCCCTCCCCTGTTTGTACACACTCTCTCTAAAAAAAATAAATAAAAACAAAATAAATAAAAAATTAAAAAACAAAAACAAACAAACAAAAAAAGCAAATATAATTTCTGACCATCTTTCCATTTGCACTCACAGTTGGGGTTTCTAGTCTTTATTTTCATTCTGATGATGTGACTTTCTGCTGCCTTTATTCTCCCCTATTAAACTTTGGTACTTCGTCTACAGTCCTTCTGTTTCTCCCCCATTATTTCCTCACTTAACAAAGTAGATTACTCCTTTTTTTTTAATTTTTAACTGGAGGTTAGAGACCTTTGTTACTGACTATAAGTTGAGTAACTACAATAAGTTGATTAAGGAATACTACTCAACTACACGGGTAATGTAAGTTGAATAACTACCTAACATCAGTTGGGTAGACAACTTACTTTGTGACTTAGACATCTGTCTTAGTTGTTCAAAGAACATTTCTCTGGTGAACCTGGGTACTCCACAGCAGAATCTAAAACACAACCTCATTTTGCCTAAACCCAGATATCTAACTTACCCAAGAACTTCTTAAAGGAGATTGCACCAGGGACCAGAGTTACTTTTCAGAAAGCATTCTAGATTCTGTCAAGGGAGCATTTGACATTCATCTGACAGTTGCTGAGGCTGCTTTTGGGGGAATTGGAGACTCCAGTACAGATTGATGCTAATATTTGAATTTTGGTAACCGTTCATCAGGTAGCAATACCTTTATGGTTATCCTAAAAATTGGAAGTGTCCAGAGATTGAAGCATTTTTAACGGAATAGCAGGTTAGCTGTTGTTTACTTTCTTACTTTTGTTTACTTTCTTCAAGAGCATAACCAGAATGCTCTAAATACACATGAAAAGCTACACAATTTTTTTGAGGTCACAGATTTATGTATGTTATTGTGCTCTTTATGTCTGTGTTGTGCCTTAACTCTACTTTTTAAACTCTAGAATCAACTAAACTAAATTCTAGAGTATATTCCTATAAATTATGTGCTTACCACACACACTCAACTATTCCATAATATTTTAGGCAGGGGATTGCTTAAAAGAGTAGAAACATAAGTGTTTGTTCCTAATGCTGCTTTAAAGCCTATGATTAATATATGGACAATTTCTGCTCCTGTTGTCATTGGCTTCTCTCTTGTCCTTATCTAGCCTTTTGCTTTAAAGCAACACATTCTTATCACAACATGTAATCCCTTTCTTTTTCTTAGTATAAATTATTAAACTACTATTTTTGAGTATTCACCATGTGAGGCTGGCACCATACTGAGAACTTCAAAAGAATATTAGTTAATATTTATTTAATGTTACCTAATATGTTATACTATACTAAGGCCTTTCTTTACATAACTACATTATGACATTTAATCTTTATAAAACTCTATAAAGCATGTATTATTAGTCCTGTTTATGTATTATCAATGACCAGAGTTTAAATAACTTGGCAAAAGTTACAAAGCTTTGAAATACTAGAGTTTGGTATTTATACCTAGGCTTCTGATAGCAAGAACCAGAACTCCATCTTTCAAAACTGACTATTAGTACTACCTTCTGTATAGCATACCAATTATGACCAGAAGCCATCCTAGGAGGCATTTTCTGATTGATAAAAGGATGTTGGCTTGGGGCCATCTGAGCACAACTTCTCTTTCCCTCAGTGAGTTTCAGGTAGCTACACTTATTTCTGTTCACTCTTTGGTTTTCTCTAGTTCCTAATTTTTTATGCTTAGGGATTTTCTACTCCGGGATCATAATAAAATAATTACTCATCTCAAAATTACTTATAATCTTTTTCCTTGTAATTAAAGTTATTTTATAATCTCCTGTATTCTTGGTTACAATATACAACATATTTCATATGTCAAAAATATTATAGTTCTTGACTAAATAATTGTTATAATTCTAGTTGTCTTGACAAAGATCTTTGCTGACCAAACTGTAGTCAGACTCCTTCCTGAACCTTCTCCTAGGCCCATCTGTGCACTTTTTTGTAAAATCTAGTGTTTGCAAGAACCCTGCAAAGTCGGTGTAATCAGAACTACCCCCCGCCACCTCTCCCTCAATATCTGATCATCCTGAATATCTGATCAGGTCCCTCATCCTCCACCAACCCCTCGGTGTTGTCTGATCACCCTGGCCTGTCTTTAGCAAGAATCCTGTTAGGTCAGATTAGCCAGAATCCCCTTATCCTTGATGTTTCCTTTTAGTAATTTTCCATCCATTCACCCCCACCCTGTTCCATATTTATAAATTCTCACTTGTCTGTGTTGTGTTCAGAACTGAGCCAAATCTTTTTTTCCCTAAAATCCCATTGCAGTGGTGATCCCTATAGCTTATAGCAATCATCTTTTATAAAGTATGCTTTACTTACCATCTTTAATATTGATTTTTATTTTCCTTAACAGTTTAATTAAATCCAGGTATAGAGTGCTGATGATCATCTTGATACTTTAATGTTTTCTCTCCCTCTTCATTCTTCTTCCTCTTCATTGTCATTAATCCATTAAGGATACTGTCTTCATTTGAGCACTTCCCATTTTTTCTTTTTCCAATTTCTTATCTAAGTAGGCTCAGAAATCTCTTAGCTCAACTCTTTTTTCCTCTCCGAGTATATGCAAGAATATGTATTCTATACCTTTCTTAGAATTAGTTATTACTTTATTTTTCATGAATTTTCC
Organism: Herpailurus yagouaroundi; assembly: GCF_014898765.1. Lineage (NCBI taxonomy): Eukaryota > Metazoa > Chordata > Mammalia > Carnivora > Felidae > Herpailurus > Herpailurus yagouaroundi. The sequence continues at coordinate 58,997,152 of NW_024412400.1, forward strand.
TTTTGAAATATTCATGAAACACTTATGTCTTGTTACATCCAATTAAAATACTGGTTTTCTCCACACTGAGATACCACCTCACGCTGGTTAGAGTGCCTAAAATGAACCAAATCAGGAGACTATAGATGCTGGTGAGGATGTGGAGAAACGGGAACCCTCGTGCATTGTTGGTGGGAATGCAAATTGGTACAGCCACTCTGGAAAACAGTATGGAGGTTCCTCAAAAAATTATAATAGATCTACCCTATGACCCAGCAATAGCACTGCTAGGAATCTACCCAAGGGATACAGGAGTGCTGATGCATAGAAGCACTTGCACCCCAATGTTTATAACAGCATTTTCAACAATAGCCAAATTATGGGAAGAGCCTAAATGTCCATCAACTGACAGATGGATAAAGAAGATGTGGTTTATATCTACAATGGAATACTACTTGGCAATGAGAAAGATGAAATCTGGCCATTTGTAGCAACGTGGATGGAACTGGAGAGTATTATGCTAAGTGAAATAAGTCAGGTAGAGAAAGACAAATACCATATGTTTTCACTCTTAGGTGGATCCTGAGAAACTTAACAGAAGACCAGGGGGCAGGGGAAGGGGAAAAAAAGTTACAGAGGGAAGGAGGCAAACCATAAGAGACTCTTAAATACCGAGAACAAACTAAGGGTTGATGAGGGGTGGGGGAGAGGGGAAAGTGGGTGATGGGCATTGAGGAGGGCACCTGTTGGGATGAGCACTGGGTTTGTATGGAAACCAATTTGACAATAAATTATATATATAAAAAAATACTGGTTTTCTAATTTTCACTTTGGTAGTAGTTTGTATAGAGTTATTCACTTACACTTTGAAGGACTTCAGAGTAGATGGAAAATTATGTAAATTAGAAAATGAAGTGTTTAACCAAAATTTTCACACTTCATTGCTCTTAGTCTTAGCAGAAGAAAATAGAACATTGATTTATGTTGGGAAAACATATACTTGTTAAAATAGATAATAGGATAAATTTGAATAAATAATACATATAGGAAAGAGGATGTTGACTCTCTACTGTTTTAATACATTAACAAATATCTGTATTTCAAAAGGTAACAATATAAATTGACATCTTTGTAGTCTTTTTTTTCCCTTTATTCCTATAGATTATTCTTTTTTTGTTGTTGTTGTTTCTTGACATTAATCTTGAGAGGGAACAAAATATGCCACCTTAGAATATGCTCTCTTGGCATATGGATTATTTTGTATTAAAGGTACTTCTTAAGAAACAGCCAGTGCAAGAAAGACACTCTGACCCTCCTTTGTCCCCCAGAAAGCAGGAAATAAATCTTCCATGTAAAGGTATCCTCTCTGTACCAGGAGAGTGAAAGGTCTTATCACCAAACCTAGGAAATTCAGAGCCAAGAAGCCTCTATAAAAAACTTCCTTACTTCTTCATTAATTTTCTATCCCAGCCCCAAACCCCTTTGTTTGTCAGATCTTCACAAATAATTGTTTATTTGTCTAAAAGGCATTAAAGCTGCCTGTTTGGGGCAGTTTTTTGAGTCCCATATTTGGGACTCTGGTGCAGATGAAATTAAATTTGTTTTTCTCCTGTTGATTTGTCTAATGTCAATTCATGTATTAGACCAGCCAAAGAACCTAGAAAAGAAGAGGAGAAAAATTTTCTTTTCCTACAATTCCATGAATCTACTTTACATTATATTACAAAAAGTTATTCCTATAGTGACATCTTAAAATCATTTTACTACATTTGAAAAACATTCTTATTTCCCTTAGTTATTATTTTGAAATTTGACTTTGTTTTTAAGGTAGATAAAATTGCAGTATATTTAAATAAGATGTTTTCTGGATACATTAAGCTATGGCCACTTAAGTGTTCTCTGGTAAAAGTGAATCCTTTATTCCTTTCAAGTAAGATGTAAAGAATGTGTTATTCTGGATCTTATATTGTTTAGTCTACTCTTAAATCATACTTTTACCAGTGACTATGCACTTAAGGGAGTGAGGTTTTTTTTTTCTTTTTCTTTTTTAACTTTCTTAAATTGTTGTTGTTTTTGTTGTTGTTTTTAATGTGCAATGGTGTTTGTAGTAAGGACTGCATCTAAAAGGAGGAAATAGCCCTAAGTAGGAAGGAGGACCTACTTAGTATATGGCAGTGATTGGTGTCAGCTGTCTCAATTTTCAGAGCTTAGTGATTAATAAGAATTTAACAAATTATTTGTAGAATGAATAAAGAAGATTAGCTTTCCCCTGAATGAGCTCCGTGTCATGGGGGGAGGTGAATTGCAAGACAGGCAGAGGGCAGAGGGCCATAGGAGCCATTGTTAGTTGTCTCTTCCACCCTTCTACCTTATCTCCCTGCTGGAATTTGATCATTCTCTTGGATCTTTCTCTTTCCATTCACAATCTTTCCACAAGTTGTAATAGTTTTATTTGCTGCTTTGCTTATTTGGCATTACCACCCCTACTAGGGTGAGCCAAGAACCAAGATTTGAATAAATCTATTGTTCAAATTTTCAGCCTAGTGATTGTGAAAAGGAACCACTTAGTTAAATGTATTGATAAGTGGCTTAGCTCCTGCATGGGCCCATTTTGATTCTACTAGAAAAAGGAAAGTTGAACATTGGAAAATATTTTTCTTATCTGGTGCATCTATCTGATATGTGCACCAATCTTGTGGTAAACTCACATTGGTCATCAACTTTGCAGTGCGTTTTCAATGACAGTTGCTCTCAATAAAATCAGAACATTTGTTTACCAAGATAATATTTAACTAAATACATAGTGCTACTAGCATTTGTAAATGCCACTCTAGTACTGCTGAAAACTAGTTACCTAAAAACCATTTGGACCTCAGAAATTTTGTTTGGGAAATTTTGCACTCAAGTCTGGATTCTTGTCACACTTTTTAGCAATATAAGAATTCCTAAATTGAGGGACCCTAACTTTTTCATCCTCATTGAAATTTTGATAGGAGACAGTATGATAAAGGGACTTAGTCTAATTCTCTCACTGGAGAAAAAAAAGGGTATCATAGTTGAGAGAAACAATTAACTGGGGTTCATAATTAACTAGGGTTTCTCCAGAGATTAGAGATTGCCTCTGTTAGTTGCAACAGCTGCTAGTTGTATAGGGTGCCCAGCAGAAATAGAAAAATGAGAATAATGGGTGGAGAGTAGCAAAGGCAAATGGAAATCTCATACTGTCCAAATGGCAGTGCTTTATAAGCTTATACAGGGCACATCAGGTGGTTCTTGAAAGATTTCAGCCATAGCAACACACAAGAAAGGTGACACTTTGTTCACCCTATCCTTGACTGGGCTGTAACTCAGAAAAGTCGTTCTGGCCTAGTTTCTTTCCACTCTCAGTATTACCGACAGAGTTAAACTCTCACCATCCCCTCCTGGGGCTTTTGTAACTGCTTACCCTTTGGTCTACTTAGTAAGTGCTGTCCTTTTGGTCTTATCTGTGGTCACTCCATTTGTTAATCTTCTTCAAGCTTTCTTTTCTTTTCTTTTCTTTCTTTCTTTCTTTCTTTCTTTCTTTCTTTCTTTCTTTCTTT
>NW_024412400.1:59000721-59001873 GCF_014898765.1 Herpailurus yagouaroundi
CTTTCTTTCTTTCTTTCTTTCTTTCTTTCTTTCTTTCTTTCTTTCTTCTTCTTTTTTTAAGGCACTGTACACTCCCCATTAACTAACAAAGAAAAATCAGAATTCCTTACTCTGGAAAAATACCTCTTCTTAGTCTGATGAGCTTTACCTTCCCCAGTTCTTTGCCCTTTGTCTTATCCTTTGTCTTCTCCCTGGTAAACATTATGCTCTTTATGCATTTTTCACTGATTTACCAATGCAGTAAATCTTTTTTCTTAAGCTGTGCTTTGTGCCATGCTATTTTTCTTTTGGAGTCACTTCCCCTCTGTTCGCTTGGCAAACTGTGCTTCTGAGTGTCATCTTAAATGCCGTAGCTACTGTAAGGCTGCTTCTGACTCTTGTACAGAGGTAGACACTCTGAAGCATTAAATTTATACCTCTGTCACAGTCAACATCACTTATATTGCAACTCATCTGCTTATATGCCAGTCTTCACCACTAGTCTGAGAACTCTGATAAATTTTCACTGGCAACTACTCTATCTTTATAAACCTGGCTTTTTGGTGATACTTATCAAACTTTTGTTGAATGAACAAATTATCTTGAGAGGCCAGCCCTTCCTAAAATAAAGAGCCCAGGCTTGCTGGAAGACTTGTTCTGGAAATGATGGTCTAGAGTATTTAAATCAAATTAAATAATAAATTGTCAAAATTTTTAAAAATCTTAGAACAATCACAAGGAGAACACAATCCTACAGAACAGATTTGATGCAATTACCTACTGATTTTAGACTTTTATACCATTTTAGTTAGAAACACTGAATGACACTTTTAACAGTTTGCCAAATATCCTAGTAAAGAAGTATTAACTCACCAAGACTTCAGTTTCCACAGAAGTAAGTGCTACTGATTGATTTTCCAGAATTGACATCTAGAGTTTCCAGAATTGGCAGGATACAAAGTGAATGTGGATTAATTGGTTACCTAGGGAGATTATATAGATCACTAAATGCAGAGGAATGAAATCAGAAATCTGAGTACCAGTAATATTTTTGGAATATTCTAAAGAAAGTGATTTTCTGCACAAGCTTGTACCTGTATAGTGAATTGATGGATTGATGGCTTGCTTCTTTCTTTCTTTCTTTCTTTCTTTCTTTCTTTCTTTCTTTCTTTC
>NW_024412400.1:59001883-59029505 GCF_014898765.1 Herpailurus yagouaroundi
TTCTTTCTTTCTTTCTTTCTTTCTTTCTTTCTTTCTTTCTTTCTTTCTTTATTAGCATTTATTTCCTACTATTTACTTGGTTATGCTTGGGATGGTGTTATAGAAGCATGCTTGTGTATGACACTCTAACATTAGATTTAATTTTTTTAATGTTTATTTATTTTTGAGAGAGAGAGAGACAGACAGAGCATGAGTGGGGGAGGGGCAGAGAGAGAGAGGGAGACACAGAATCTAAAGCAGACTCAGGCTCTATGCTGACAGGGGCTCGAACTCACAAACCCTGAGAGCGTGACCTGAGCCAAAGTGGATACTTAATCGACTGAGCCACCCAGGTGCCCCTCTAACATCATATTTAAATTAAGGCATTATCATTATCGTCATTTAAAACTGCCTTGCTCTACCCAGATCCAATAGATGCTGTGTTTTCCCACTTGAATTATACTGGTGGCTTAAGCCATTTCCTGGCTTAGTCTAAAGCAAAACAACTAAAAGAATTGAAAAATTCCCAGGTTCTAATTCATAAATCCATGGCTATTGGCATGTTGTGCCTAGGAATGCTTTTGAAAAGCCCATAGTTCCCAAATTTAAATTCTAATATTAAACATTTAATACTTCAGGGCATTGATTAAATTGTGCTTTCACACAAGTATTTCCTAAGATGCATGTGTATATTTACACATGATTTATTATTCTAGAGCATTGTGATTTTGTTTAGCAAGTACAATAACATATCATTAATTCACTTCTCAATTGAGGACTAGGAAAATATTAAAATAAGTTTCTCTGTTTGTGACGATTCTATTCTATTAATGAAACTCTAGAATATGAACCTTGAGAAGTTATTAAGTTGTTCATATATTCATTTGGATATGTCAGAATCCATAATTCAAATTAATTATATTATAATAATAGTTAATAGGACATATTCTCACAGTTGGAATTTCTTAGAACCCCAGAAGCTTTAAAATATTCAAAATTAATTATAGGTTTAGATTTTATTAAACATAGTCTACATAGAGGAAAATAAATCTATAATGAAGACTTTGACAAAAATCTATATCAAATCTAAATATTATTTTTTGTATGTAATATAACATGAAGGGAAACAATGCAACATGAATTATTACAGCACTACAAAGAGAAAACAAAAGTTATAATAAGAGCCAATATATTTTTATTATGAAAACAGAAAATGCAACCTCATAACTGTGCCAAAAGCAAATGTTTCCATGTGTATGCAACAGTTGTGCTTAGTTCTGTTGCAGTTACTTATTAGGTAACTTGTGCTTTTACATATTCCATGGTATAATCTGTATAGCAGCCAAAGCACTGTAATATGATGTGACAGAAAATACATAGAAAACTCTATTCACTTATGCGTCTCTGATTCTTGCTTTCAGTTGAAATCAGAACTTTGAGTTAGTAATAGAATTGACAGTTGGAGGCAAGCGTGAAGCTCCTGGCTTACAGGCTTCTCCGTACCTTTGGAACGATTTTTTTTTTTTTTAAATAAACTATGTCTTCATACGTTTTTCTCTCCTTAACATTAATGCAATTTGAGGAACTTACTTTCATATATGTATTTCCCAGTAAATCACATTTCCTTTTATACAAGATGCAATTTTGGAACATAGTTGGAAGGTTATGGTGTTGACTCATGAAAGTTCACTTCACCAGCTTTGTATTTCTGTAATGTTAAATGTGTGACTGATTAACTCACAGAATCTGACACTGGGGCTCATAGGATAGCCTGTGGTGCTGTGTCTTTCAAGAAGGGCTAAATGTAGCTTTAAAGAAGTGTGCTTTATTTCAGTGAACTTAATCTAAGTGCTTTTTTTTTTTTTTGAAAGATGTTTTAACCGGATTCAAACAAATATTTTGTATTTTTTGTATAAAGAATTATGTCTTGTGAAAGAGAAAGAATTAATCTGCTGTATCTTTATTTTAACATGGTAATTTTAAACTGAAATGATAAAGATAAATTGTTCCATTGCCATTAACACCTGGGGCACTTTCTTACTCAGCGGTGTCAATAAAACAGCAAGTAAATCCAGTGCTAATGAAATGGAAGTGATGATAATCTTATCTTAAAATAAGAACAATGTAGTAATATAGGGAGGAGTGGTTCCTTTATTATATGCCCTAGGGAAACATTTCTGCAATATCATATCCCTGCTATTCATACACTTGGGGCTGATGGGAGCCAGAGATGAGTGGTAAGAGAATCTTTGTTCAATTAATTCAAGTAAAGGAAGGCTCACTACTTCATGAGTTCTCAATTCACTTGAGACATTGACAACTCCATTAGCAGACTATAGTACTGAAATGTTTCAGATGTACCTGAGTCACAGATCTACAAAATTAATTTTGAACACCAGCAAAATAATAAGAAAAACAATAATAATAGTATTACCAATAATAATAATTTGAATTCAAATCTTTGAAAGTCATCAGGTGTACTTCCTCCTTGCTGTACTAATAAAGTTAAATTACATGATTTTAGTGGCGGTTAAAGATCTAACAATATAAATAAGAGACTATACCCTTCATTTTGAGAGAAGGAATGAATAACGCTTCTCACTCCACTACTCTGCCCTAACTTATAGCTGTTGAAATTTACTGATTAACATCAGTACTACATGTTCCATCTATTATGAGTTAGACATGCTTTGAAGTCCTTAGGTTGTGCGTCAACTAAGCTGTCATGTCTGTACCTTCATAAAACCAGATGGAGAATATTTGCTAATTTATCATTTCAAAGAAAGTTTAAAAAGTTGTCTCTTCTAGGTATGATGACTGATGATCAGTTCATTTCTGTAGATAAGTAGGCCAAGTATGTGACAGACTATGGAACTATAAAATAAATGGGATACAATATTTTGTTGAAAATATTTACTCATAATTTCTTTAATTCTGTTGTGCTCTGCTGTAGTCATTGGACTCTGAGGTAGTTAGATGACTGACAGTCTCTTTAGATAAAAATTAATCAGGTTGACCTCAATTTGCTAGTGCGTAAAACACAAGTAATAAGAGATACGCAAAAATATTACATTATAAATGATATTCTGAGGGGATTGAAAAATCTGTTAATATTTTTAAGCTCAGTGAAGATGAGTTGCTAGTAAAGAAGAAAATTATTTTATTTGATGTCTGGACGGGGGGTGGGGTGGTGCTGAAAGTTCTTTGGCAGACCAATAGTTCTATAAGGAAAAAAACAAAACAAAACTTAACCAGCTACTTCAACAGTGTTTTTTATTTGCTGTTTACCCCGATTACAACAAACGTGGGCTATTTAATGCATTTATGTATTCATTATTTTAGTATTTATTGCAGGCTAATCATGTGGCTGGCTCTTACCTAGGGACCTTCTGAGGTATCCAATTCTTTCTCTCAAGAATCTTAGACTGTAGAGGGAAAAAAAGAACTACAGGAACACAAAGAGTTATAGTAATAGCAGTATGTGATAATTGCTAATTGCCATATATATGGTATACACGTGCTATGCATTTTAAATATTTTAAACATGTAAATATATTGCAATAGTTTAATATTCATAATATTAAAATGCCATATATGTTTTAATTCTGAAGCCATGTAGCAATACATTTTCCTCTTCTGCAAAAAGGAATGATAAAAATAAGACCTAACCCATAGAATTTTCTTGAGATTAAATGAGGTAATAAAAGTTCCTATTACAGTATCTGTTCAATAGACATCAATTATTATTGAAGATTTCTAATCAGTATTTTTTAAATGTAGTTCATATTCCTATGAATATGTGAAAAATTTTAGTTAAAATTTTACAGATTTTAGTTAAAAATGTATGTAAAATTTTTGTCCATAAATTACACATTTTCAATTTTCTTCCTCTATCCCTTCAGCCATACTTCACATATATACACAAAAAATATCATTATTTTCTTTAGTGGCATAATAGGCAATGAAGAGTATAAGGGAAAGAGGAAGTAATATTACAAATACTAAAAAAAGGAAGTCCCTGTCCTCAGGAAGGCAGCATTTTGCAGTAAAAACAATATTCCCTGGAGATTAGAAAACAGGTTTCTACTAACTGGGAGAGTAGTCTTGGGTAAGTCATGTCATTATAAACCGTACTTTCTTCTTCTGTAAAAATAAGAGGCAATAGACTAGATGGTTTTTAAGTGTTATGATTCTAAGAATCCTACAATGTGTACCTGGCGTGGACAAATATATTACAAAGATTTAAGGAAAAATTGCCACACAACCAAAAGGAAGTGTATTTAAATCATAGAAGCAAATGAGTTTATTCTTAATCTTTCATAAAATTTCACATTTTAAAAGAAAAAAAAATACAAGAGACTAAAATGGTCTGCAAGCTGCAGATGAATTATAATTTTGTAACAGCTCTGCTATCTCATCTACTCTGGGTTCAAAGCCATGTTCTGGTTCTCTTTAGAGAACATGCTATTTTGGGATTTATCCCAGCTAATAATCAATGCAGAGCCCCGTGGCAAAAACTCAACACAGATGCTTAGATGGATGCTGATCTCATGATATCTCCAGAATCACTACCTCTGGTTTAGCTACCGGTAAATGAATGTTTGAGTAGTTTAATACACAGGGGCTGAAAGCAAGTAGAGGTGGCGTCCCCAAGCGATGTCAGAAATGATAAATGCTAAAGACCTAGAAATGTGGTTGTTGATGGTCTGCGATAGTGTTCCAGCACAGTCTGTCCCGGAAACTGACAGCTGGATATCAAAGTGAGAAAGATCACTTTTAGATTTTTATGTAATTAGCAGAAAAAAAAGCCTTTCCACAGGAACTATAGATGGATTTAAGCAGTATGTTATGTGGAAGTTATTTGCAAAGGCTATAGGGATTTGTGGTTTTGTGAGAACTGCTAACACACTTGTATGGTAGATTTTATATATCAGAGAAGATGATACTAGCTGGACATTGCTCTGAGATCAAGCATTTATAAATCTGTTAATTGCTCAGCTTAACCTCATTGTATTACCTAATTTTTCTCACTAAATAAATCTTTTTGGATGTCTGCTTGTGAGAGCCTGGATGACAGAGACCAATGCTCTATTCTTTACATCTTTTTGCAGTCTGGGAAATGCCCAGCAGAGTAATTAGTACATGATAGGGCCACAATAAAAAAGCTTTATATTTAAAAATGCTTTCAAACTCATTTATATACCATTTTTTCTTACAACAGTCTCATAATGAAAACAAAACCAGATATTATCCATGTTTTACATAAGAAAAAAAAAGGTCCACAAATTTATTTAAATTACTCATTCCTCCTAAGTGATAGTACTTAAATCCTTTTCTCCTCTTTTTAAACTTAAGCTTTGGCCATCGTGTCACCCTGATTTTTCCCCACTTCAGCATATATGCTATCTTGTATTCAGAACCCCAAATAGTTTCTTTTGTGTGACATCACTAACAAGGAGGTGAGCCAGAATGCAAGCCTGTAGCTAAATAAAAATTATTATATTATTATGGAGTTGGAAATAAGACTATACTGAAAATAAAAGTATGTTCTACCAAACGCATTAAATGGGACTATAGTTTGTCTCTGGAGAACCTACCCAAAGAGATTCCTGGCTTAATTTATGCCAGTTGCTTTAGGCATTAAAAAAAGGTAATCATAGAAGGAGCTTATTAGAGAGTTGAGGGAAATTAAGTGTGAGGAACACCTGACAGCATGAGAAGAAATGCTCTTTCGGTAACAATAGCAAAGACATATTTGAAAAACAGCTTCTATTTAGTAGACTGAGAAATAAACTAGTTTCTGACAGGCAAGAGACCAGTCACTTTTTTCTCCTCGATAGATATCATGCCCTCATTGGTAAAATGTATATAGCAATGTGAAATTTCTTCTTGTACTAAGTGGAAAGGTTGGCATGGTTGTAGGTATATTTAACCTTTGATGTATTGACTCCATATAGTTTGAACAAGCCATTTGGATATCTTTTGTGGGTAGCTTTTTGGTTGCATCTAAAATAATCTTATAATAGCGATATCATTAATGATAGCAGACTTGGTTTCTATAGCCACTTCTTCCTGGATAGTGGCTACTGCAGACTATGTGTCACTGTTCTGACAAAGCTCCAAAATGCATGCACATTGCTTTGGGCCCAGAGGGCAAGCCAAAATTTCCTGGACACTCTTGAATTTAGTTATATATTTGTTTCTCTCATCAGGCAGCAAAGCTCTGTAATAACTTTAAATAAGGTCAGTACTGAAGCATAAAGTCTGGTAAAACAAAACAAAACAAAAAATAGAATCTACAGAACTGGGTATTATGGGATTTCATTTCTAGCTCTAATGATATATAGTATTATGAAAGATATCGTAGTTTGTCTAAAATTTTACTTGTGATAAATCTTCCCTTTACTTACTGTACTTCCACCTAAGCTTTCTTGCCACCTCTCTACAATTCTGGAGCCTTGTCTATGCTTGAATGTCCTTGATTCCCTTTGTCCTTTCTTTATCAGGCCTATTATAATGTTAGGACCATAAGTGACAGCTTAATTATGAGGACCGTAAGTGACAGCTTAATTATGAAATTCTTATGAAAATATTAAATCTATCTTCCTATCTAAACCTAATTGATATGTTTCTCTTCCATTGAGAATGAGCAATTAATAAAAGTATTGGTGGAATAATTCATACTAAGATCTTTATAGTTTTTCCTAAGTGAATTTGTAATGTGTAGGTCAGTACTTGCACTTAAGCAGGGTGTCATTGCCTAAACCCCCAACTAATAGTGAAATTCATATTAGCGCATATTGTGCTTCAGTAGGGGGGAGCGTTCATATATTAGCATGCATTCTAAGCATTTTTCAAGCACAGTGTCTTGGGTAATCACCTACTCCACTCTCCCTATAAAGCCAACACTTCCTCCAATTCCAAGATGTCCATTAGAGAGCCCAGCTGCTGTCGGCCTACCAGGCATGCAGCCAGGTGGCTATAAGCCTGAAAGTTTCAGTGCCAGAATGTCACAGGACCCTCTCAAAGTTATTTGGTAAAGTGTAGATTAAGATTACCTACAGTATCTGCTTTCTTCTCCTTACAGAAATATGTCATAAGAATAAATGAGATAATTTAGGAGAGGCACTTTAGATCCTAGGAAGAAAATGCATTCTATTTATCCGGGTTATTGTTGTTTTTAGTATTATTAATAAATGCTACATTGCAGTTGCCCTGAAGATAAGGTGTGACACATTAATATTACTGTATTTGGATATAAAGTTTTTATAAAATTGGTTACAGTTTGCTTCCAGGCAACCAAGATAGGGTGGGATCTCTCATTTACAAACAGACCTCTAAGTCTGTTTGTAATGTAAACAATTTGCTTTGTAAATAAACAGCATTTTTCATAGTTGACATATTGTAAGTTCCAATAGAAATGTAAGCTAAATTGATGAATTCATTAGAAAGCATATAGTAAGGTGATTATCATTTATTTCTAAGGAATAAATACTACACGAATGCCTAGTTTGTTTCCATCTTTATTGTTTTCATACTGTGCCAAACAATGAAGAAACCCCACATAACCAAAGGAAAAAAAATAAGCAAATAGGAGCTTGTGAAGTGGAGAAAAAAAAAGAAAAAGAAAAATTTGCTACAGAAAAGGCTATTAATTTAAATTCAATGTTCTCTTTTTTGTGCATGAACAGAGGGCGGATTCTTTTCTGCTCTGAGGCATTCCTGTATTCATGTTTTCTCAGATTAACTCTCTTACTTCCCCAATTGCCTAAATCCTACAGAGAGCCACTAGTCAAGGCTTCTCAACTTCAGAGCATAAATGCAGGCTCTAAACAGCAGGAGGTCTGAGACATTACTTTAGCCATATGACAGCTAACATTTTTTCCCTTTAATCATCTCCCTCTTCATTCTCATTGGATCATTTGTATCTGACAGGGAACAGCCTGCCTCCTAGAACAGGAATGTCCTTATTTATCCTTGAACCAGACCCTACAGAAGCACAACTTCTTCTTCAAGGACAAGTTAGGGATTTTGTTTCACGTTGACGTTTCTGGATTGAGAAAAGATAGAAAGTTTTTCCTCCATTTCTAATTTTTTTTCCCTGTAAAGAAATAGGCTGAGTTCCTTATTTCAAATGTTAACGTGTTACAAAAGCATCATAACCCACCAAAACAATGTTTTAGACAAAATTCGTATAATAAGACAAAAACATAATAAAGGTCTTGATATAATCCTTATACAGGTATAAATCTCTTTGAATTCAAATGTATGTACCAAATTGATAATCCCTTAATATTAGAAACTGATATGTATTATATTTATGAATAGTTATAATGAGAATACCATTTTCATATCTGTATTGTAATAGCACTATCAATATAACGTATTCATATTGTTACAGTTGGAAATGTTAATTCAAATCTATATTATTTTACCAGAAAATGTAACAAGGGTGCCAAAATATGTTTTAAGATGGTGAACCCTTAAGACCTGAGATATTTGTATTTATATTTCCAAATAGTTTGGCAAAAAAATAGAGAAGGAATATAGATATTTTGTTAAAAAGATGAATACTTTAAAATTGCATGATTAATTTATTATTATAAGAAATGGAATTTATTTCCCTCTATGCTTGAGATAATTTTTGGCAGGAAATTACTCACCTAGGAAACCACCAGTTATCTTAGACCATTATACTCTCTTGTCATGCAAGCCTCTCCAAAGTTTAGGGTATTTTTTTTTTTCTTACAAATCACTGATTGTGGATCAGTGCTCATAGTAATATTTCTGAACCTGAGAAGGGGTGGTGAGGTAAGGGTAAGTTAAGGATCTTCTGTATCCTCCTTTCTATTAGAAATGACTACAGGGGCGCCTGGGTGGCTCAGTTGGGTAAGCATCCAGCTTCGGCTCAGGTCATGATCTCCCAGTTCATGAGTTCAAGCCCCACATTGGGCTCTGTGCTAACAGCTCAGAGCCTGAAGCCCGCTTCAGATTCTATGTCTCCTTCTCTCTCTGTCCCTTTCCCACTCACACTCTGTCTCTTTCTCTCTAAAATAAACTAACATTGAAAAAAAATTAAAAAAAAAGAAATGACTACAATCTGCAGAGAAGAAATTTGAGGCTCCTCTATGTTGTGGGCAGAGTTCTGCAGTAGTTGCTGAGCTGTATTCAAAATTTATAAATTCCTAAGGTTTACTCAAAAGATCTTTAATGTAGTAAATTGTTTTTGTTTTTGAATTGTGGATCCTTGGATGCTAGGACATAAACACACACATAAATCCCTTTATATTTGAATATTTGTAATTATAGAGCAATATTTCATCTGTAATTGGACTTTGACCCAAATACAATAAATATGTTTGTTTGCTTGTTTGTTCATTTGTTTATTTGTTTTAAATAAGAACCATGTATTTAACGAAATCTTGTATGATTATCAGGCCATTTCTATGACAGTGTAGGCTTTTCTTCTCAAAAATCTAGGGAGTGACTTTCCCATCTTTGTATGCATGATGTCCTAGTGTAATCAGTGGAACTAAACAAAGTTGTCTATTCCACCTCATGGAGCCTAGGGTTCTTGTAGATGAAAGAAAGAATGAAAGTAAGGGTAGGGGCACCTGGGTTGCTCAGTTGCTTAAGTGTCTGACTTTGGATCGAATTGTGATCTCACGGTCTGTGAGTTCGAGCCCCGCATCAGGTTCTGTGCTGACAGCTCAGAGCCTGGAGCCTGCTTCAGATTCTGTGTCTTCCTCTCTCTCTGCCCCTCCCCCTGCTCATGCTCTGTCTCTCTCCCTCTCTCAAAAATAAATAAACATTAAAAAAAAAAGAAAAGAAAGTATGGGTAAAAAACATGATTTCCACCATTGGGTGGAATATATATGTATATATATTTGGTTAAGAATCCATTGCTGTATATTGAAACAACTAAATGCTGAATAAATTCAAGAGAATAAAATGTGAGGACTTGAGTAAATGATGGCGTCCTTGAAAGAGATGATGCACAGTCTGGCCCAGAAGGATATCTAGGTATGAATTGGTAAGGAGTATTCTAGAAGGAAAGAACATTAAGAAGAAGGCAATGTAAGAAAGAAACATTATGTGCAGAGGGGATGATGAAAGCATTGACTTCATTGTAGCTGTGTGTGTGTATATTAGAGAATAACTGCTTATCCAACCTTGAATTTGATAGGTTAAGTTAGCTTATGGCAAGTCTTGAAAGCTGTACAGAAAGGTCTGCACTTGATGTGGTAGGCAATAGGATACTCTTGCAAATTATTGAACTGAAAATGATAGCAGTACTTTTGGAAAAGTATTAAACCAGTGATAAGAATAAAAACTTTTGAGAGAAAAGATTCAGGAAAGGTAACCAGATTTCATGCATTGAAAAGATGATGGGTGGATAGCATGAGAAAATAATGTGCATACATCATGTCTTGAAGGGTTTTGTCACTGCTAGAAAACCAAAGAGCATTGGAAGAGAAAGAAAATGAAAAGCTCCCCTCCCCCCTTTGATATGTTTAAAATTGAAGGAGTCCTTGGGGAGCCTTGGGTGACTCAGTTGGTTAAGCATCTGACTCTTGATTTTGGCTCAGGTCATGATCTCATGGTTTGTGAGATTGAGCCAGTGTCAATCTCATGATTGAGGTGCTAACATGTGCTAACAGGCTCTGTGCTAACAGAACTTGGGATTCTCTCTCCCTCTCTATCTCTACCACTCCCCTGCTCGCATGTGCTCTCTGCATCTCTCTCTCTCTCTCAAAATAAATAAATAAACATTTTAAAATTGAAGGACTCCTTAATGTGCCTCTAGTAGGAATGAAAGGAGATGTTGAAGAAAGCCTGATGCAAATGTTAAAGAGGGAAGGGGAAGAATTGGAGGCTAGGTTTCCAGAGACAGTAGAAACTGATGAGCCTAGAATATTGATGGAAAGAAACTGAGTCAATATGAGAAAATAGACAGGAACAGTGCTTTCTAAGAGTCCGTGAGACAGAAATTTCTAGTTATAATCATGACTTATTTTTAAATGATAACCCAGAGCACTAGAATGTCTTGGATGCTTTCTAAATCTTCAGTGATTAACTTATGCTCAATTTAGTTTTCTTGGATATTAATGTAAGTCAATTCTATGAAAACAAGTAAACCACATGCACATATATAAAAACTAAATAGCAACCAGAATATGAAAGTTGAACACCCCTTTTCCTTACAAAAATGGCTAATAAGAGTATACTATTGCTTATGCCAAACAAGCCTTATAAATTATATAATTTATTCAATATAATTCTGAAGTTTGTTTTTCTATTTGTTTTTTAAATTTTTGCTATGAAAGCAATCTTTTAAATTTAAACTAACTTTTTAAAGGATTTTGTCCAACACATTTGCAGGGGCATCATATTCTTTTATATTAAACTTTGAAATGAAAGAAAAATAAATAGTTGGTAGACTTAAGAAAAAATTTCAAATGCCTTATATTGTTTCTGTTTGAATTCCATCATTTATGCTATTAGGGCTATGTTGTTCTTAATGTAAATAACCAATGTAATTTTTTATGTACAAGGCTAACATAAGGCCAGGGTTAGGCTATTATCATATTTATTTCTTATGTGAAATTACTGTAAGAGAGACAATGACTTATTAACAGAAGGTAAATACTTCTTTAAAATTTGATTTCTGTAGGAAAAACATGATGTGTGCAATCAAATATTTGTAATATACAAGCATAACTTATCTTAATAATTGAGAGGCCTCTGTTCAATTAGATGAGCGTTGTTGTTAACCAGTATAAACAGGATCCTAATTAATGAGTTGTTGACATTCCAATTTTGCAGTTATTTTTCATAATTTTTCATGGTATATTTTTGATTCTTACATAAACAAAAATTAGAAAGAAAGCAAGTTCAGGAGTAGTGATAATGACTCTTTCAGAAAATGGACTAAACTAATATCTATCATTCAGTGAGTGCTTGCTTTATGCCAAGGCATCATGGTAAGTTCTTTACATGTGGTATTTAATTTTTTTCAACACCTATGAGGTAAATGTAATATTTTACCCACTTAAATTGAAAAAATGACTTGGGGAAAGCTCAGTAAATGCCCCTATGTTACACAGTTACTAAATGTCAGAACCAGTTTCAAATCCAGGTATGAGTGATTTTCATAATCATGACCTTAACCACTTTTCTATATTTCTTTTAAAAATTATTTATTTATTTATTTATTTATTTATTTATTTATTTATTTTGACAGAGGGAGAGAGAGAGCAGAGGAGGGGCAGAGAGAGAGAGGGAAGGAGGGAGAGAGAGAATCCCAAGCAGGCTCACATCAGCCCAGAGCCTGATGTGGGACTCGATCTCACAAACCATGAGATCTTGATCTGAGCTGAAACCAAGAGTTGGAGACTTTAACCAACTGAGTCATCCAGGTGTCTTGTGTTGCTTTTTTGATGTATGTTTCAGAATGAAGACATTAATTGCTTAAGAGGGTACTATAAGTGGTCTCCTGGTATTTGTGACCAGGGAGACAACAAACAAAAAAGTATATAATCATGTATAAAATCAGGGAAATTTAAACCTGGGAACAAAATTTTGAATTCATGTAATCCAGACCCTCTGATTGAGAAAATTCAGACACAAAATGACCAAAAGGTATTACAGACAAGTCACATCAAACATTTAATTTATCAGCTCTGTGGTAAAAGCCTAAAATGTCATGAGACCAGTCCCCTACTGCATTAAAAAGATAGCGGAAGAGGGGAGATTATGTTAGAGAACACACAGAGAATTAAGGATCTAGTCACCAAGTACTTCTCCTCAGCTTTTCAAAGGAGAAAAAAACCTGTAATTAGGCAAAATTTAATTTTCAATTTATAAAAAAATTATCGAACATCTTCAATGCACCAGAACTAATATTAGGTACTTCCACATTTATTATCTCATTTAATCCTCACCATCACATTTGGAGCTATTAGGATTGATATTAAATCCTGTTGACAAACATATTAATTTTAGACTAAGCCACCAATTCTGCATTCACAGTTGGAAATTATTAAATCTTTTTTTTTTAATTTTTAATGTTTATTTATTTTTGAGAGAGAGACAGAGCACGAGTGAGGGAGGGGAAGAGAGAGAGACACACACAAGAATTCCAACCAGGCTCCAGGCTCTGAGCTGTCAGCACAGCCCTACGCAGGGGTGGCAGGGGGGTGGGGCTGGAACTCAAGGGTAGTGAGAACATGACCTGAACCAAAGTCGGACACTTAACCGGCTGAGCCACCAGGCACCCCAATTATTAAACCTGAATAACAGTCTGTTGTGAATAGTAATGTTTTGCCAAATTGCTTTTAGTTAAACATGCCTTGGGTATATCTAAGTACTTCTTAAGCCATCAGGTTGTTTATATTACTATACAAGTTTTTATATCCCACAATGTCATGCTATAACTTCTGGGTGATTTATGGAAACCTTAAGAATGATTTTGATTACACATGACTTTTTTATGGTGACTTTGTAATTTAATTGTCAAAGAAGAGGAGACTAACTATATATGCAGATCTTCAATTTATGATGGGGTTACATCTGGATAAAGCCATCATAACTGAAACTATCATAAGTCAAAAATACATTTAATACACCCAACCTACTGACATCATGCTTTAACCTAGCCTACTTTAAATATACCTAGAACAATTACATTAACATACAGTTGGGAAAAGTTATCTAACACAAAGCCTGTTTTATAGTAAAGTGTTGAATATCTCACATTATTTATTGAATACTGTGCTGATTTATTGAATATAGAATGGTTGTAAGTGTCTTGGAGTTTACCCTCATGATTGTGGGACTGACTGTGAGCTGTGGCACTGCTGATGTCCAATATCAGCAGAGTCTCACTGCATGTCACTAGCACAGGGAAAACTTCAAATTCAAAATCTGAAGTACGGTTTCTACAGAATGCGCATCGCTTTTGTACCAATATAAAATCAAAAAATTATAAAGTCAAAACATAATTTATCAGGGACTGTTGGTAGTTATTAGAACAAAAATATTAAGTAAATGTATACATGAACCAGAATCAAAGTTTCGAAACCATTGTTTCCCACATCATAGTTCTCAGACAACCTACATCATAATTACCTGAGCTGTCACTGAATATGCGGATTTCCTGGGTCCAACTCAGACCAATCAAATCATAATCTCTGAGGGCTGGACTCATGAATCTACGTTTTTAACAAATCTTGTGGGTGATTTCTATGCACACTAGAGTTTAGAAGCCTTGTTCTGTATTTTCAGTCCAAAACTTTCCCACCTTACTATTGGTGGGGGGTGGGGAGGTGGTTAAGTTAGCAGCTCTATAAGATTTCCCCTTGTATTTTTCTGCTATACTATCATGTGGGAGATTATATCTCCTATGGGTTAGAAAGGAACTTGTCTTAAAAAGAGAAATTCTTATTGTTGGAATCAATTATGCTTTCTTTTTTTCGAAGACTGTGTATATGTCTACATGCTTGTGCATGTGTATGTGTACGTCAAGGAGGGAAGAAAAAATAGAGTGCCTCTCTCAACCTCACATGAAGAAAAGTTTTGTACAACAAAATTATGTAAATAACTTCAAGAAGAGATGTCCCATTTGGATACATTTGTACTCATTTTTGATTCCGCTATCCACACAATCCCTCTTAGTGAATAATTGGTGTCTTGTTCTCTTTTGTAATACAGTCTTTGAATTGCAGTCATGGAAATCATCTTAAAAGGTCATCTTGTCCTTCCCTTGACCTCCCAAGTTTAATATATTTGAAATTCTATTTTTAAAATATTTCCACAATTGCAATGTTCTGAAATTCCTTGGGGACCCATTTAGTGGTGAGTAGTCTTTTCAATTATCAAAAGCTCCTTTCTTTATTCCCTTGTTTTGCTATTAAGATTCATTTTTCTCTGGTATGTTTTCCACAGAAATGAAAATAGCCAGCCACCATAATCCATGGAATAACCCTTCATTGAAGAGCATTAATAATGGCCTTTCAACCAGCTCTTCTCTAGCCTAAATAATATAAAGCTTTTTAACCCTTTTTGGAATTCTCATTTTCTAACCTTTCAGTTATTTTTCTTCCTCTATCCTTAACTGTCTTCATCCTTCTTAAGTTCTGGGGTGTGAAACTAGACGCAGTAGGATCTCACCAGTGATGAATATAATAGGAGGATTACCTTGCTGTTCTTATTTACTCTATTCCTATTTATGCATCCTGTAGAACTCTGAGAGGTTCAGATAAGATGTAAATGGGTGTCCTGATGCTCATGGTCTTGAATAATTTCATAGCACTTTTCATAAAGATATGGATGTTATTTCCAGGAACCTGGGTAGTTTGTATCATAGGTAATTACTTTCTGCCTATCTATAGCATTCTAAGTTTCAATTAGATGGATTATTCTTCACTTCTACTGGTAATGCCATTATTGCAAAAAGTTCTTTGAGCAGAACAGAACAGCTCTGCATTTTAACAGAGAGAGAAAAGACTACTTTATATACGGTCTGTAAAGAGGCTAGCATTTCCTTAAGTGTATGAAATACAGTGATACAGAGTCCTGCTTTCCATCCTAATGTGCACTGTCCAATATGCTCTTTATATTTTCCTTTTGTATCCTTATCTTGCTTCGTTATCCTAAATCCTAACAGGAAAATCTTCCCTGATAATGGCTTTTATTCTCCAATTTCAGTGGAATTTTAAGTCAAAGATGTTTAAAATAGAACATGAAATTGGCAAAGCTGTAAGTTATATTTACACTTGTTTCATCAATTTAACTAAAAATGCAGAAGACTTACTTTTGTTTTTGCTTTTTTGTTGGTATTGTCTAGTTCTATATTGGAATAGGTCGATGAAATTGCATATTCATTGTTCTATAAACTTATTGAATACTTATTATGGCAGTGCATACAACCAGTTTAGCTGTTGTCAGAAGGTCTAAAACAATAAGCACAGTCTGGCTTTTTGTGTATTCTCTCTTTTATTTTCTATTTAAATAGGACTTCTTTTTGCCTTTTTTTTTTTTAAGTTGTCTTCAGTGTTATCCCATTTATTTGAGTCCAGGACTTTTCTTTTGGCATTCCCCTTCACTCAATCCTGAAATTTCAGGTCTTTGTTTTAACTCATTAGGCTCTATATGCAGTTCATACACTTTTTGATAGAGAAGACCGGAGGACCTGTCCAGCCACTTGTTGTTCAGAAGGGTGACTCTATTAGCACATCTTTATCATCTCTTTCCTTAGCTCTTTCCTACTTTTCACTCTGCTACATCCTTTGCATTCTCAAGTGGGCTTATGGGAATTTAAAGAGATTTTACCAAGGCAATGAATGTTTCTGAACCCCATCTTAAAATATAAATGTCATCTTGCCATTCCCATACCTTTAACAGAAACTACTGCCTATGGGATAAAAATCTACACTCGTTTTGTATGCTGCGTCAAAATATCCCCACTTTCAGTTTCTCTGCCCTCTTCCACACACACCCCCAAATTGCTATTTTCTAGTTTATGCCTGCTATCTCCCTTTGCTCTTACATGTATCCTGAAATGGATGAAAATTATATAATTATCCTTCTATTAAGATGCAGCTCAGACATTTAATACATTTATAAAGTTTCTCTACCTTCCATTCACAGGACTTTGTTTCTTTCTTTATGTTCCTATGGCTGTTTAAAAAAATGTTTGTGGGGATTAAGAGTACACTTACGATAAGCACTAAGTAATGTCTAGAACTGTACTATATATACTATATATACTATATATACTATATATACACCTAAAACTAATACAGCACTGTATGTTAACTATACTGGAATTAAAAATTAAAAAATGTTTGCTATAATATTTAACATTTTTATTAACATTTTTGGTTTAACAATCTGCTCTTAGCTCTAGAAAAATGTGCTTTTAGATGCCAGGAGTATATAATCATTCAATATCATTCATTCACTCATTCAATATTTTCTTAAGATGTGTTAGAAGTCAGTACTGTTGTATGATGCAATGCTGATGAAGAAAACAAAAGGGGCTATGTTTTCATGTTGCTTTATTATTTTTTTTTTGAGAGGAAGAGACAGCAAGTGGACAAATAAATAAGTTTATTTAAGGCTGTGATAGAAAATAAAACAGGCTAATGTAATAAAAAGATAAAAGGCATTCAAATTTTGTGCTAAATTAAGAAAACTGTTCAGCAAAAGCATAACTGAGGGTGTGATCCTTAAGTTAGAACCTAAATGACGAGAATGTGTTAGCTATGTGAGAGTCTGGAAGAAGAGAGTTTTAGACAGAGGAAGAATACAAATTGAGGCGCAAACAGCAGGAATGAACTTGGTGATTTGAGGAACTGAAAGAGGACCATTGTGACAAAAACACAGTGAAGGTGAAGGGGCGTTGTCAGAGGTAACATGGGAGATGTAGTCAAGAACCATACAAACTGTTTTTAGTAGAAGTTCTTCAGCAAGTTTTTGAAATGAATAGAATTAGACTTGACATCGATGTAATATTTTAATTGTTTAATAAAGTCCATAGGATGAAAATGAAATGGAGTCATAGTTTTAGATCCATAATCTTTAACTATTTCAACCCACTAATGGCCAAAGTACTATTGCATGCAGTATAGTATAGTACTAACATCAGAGACAATGTACAAAATATGTCTGAGGCCATTACAAATGATATTATTATAGACAGATTAATCATCCATACTTCTCTTTTGTGATCTGAAATAATTTTTAAAGAAGAAAATAAAAAGACTTTTGATGTCAAAGGAAGAGATGTATTAAAGGTATGGAAACAAATAGGGTAATTTGTGAATATAATTCTATGGATATATTCAAAATGAATCTGACTATATAATCTTCTAAAGGATAGGAACTATGCTTGCTTTTTAGTATATTTACTTAATATCTTCTATATAGATATTTAGTTAAATAAAAATATATACCCTAAATTATATTTTTGAAGTTCACCATTGTTTGCTTAAAAATCAAAATTATTTTTAAAAACCTCAAAAATTGAAGTATATGTTTTTTTTTTATTAGCCTCTTCATAGCAATGTTAAAAATTTCTTCTACTTTTCTATAAAATAGGTTTGGATCAACTCCAAAATAATTTTGTGCATTTTTTCTCATTATTTTTTATTTTTATTTTTTATTTATTTTACATATATAATATATATTTTATATTTATTTTATTATTATTTGTACTAAATAATCATCAGGGGTAGCCTGTCATAATTAAGAAGCAGAAAAAAAATCATGAAATAATATTCTAAACACAGAAAATTTCAAAATTATAGGATTGTTTTTTTTTTCCATGAAGCATGAGGCAGATGGTGGAGATCACTGTGGTTCTTGATGAGTGGGAGTAGGAACATCTCCATGCTGTACCGTGAACAAGTGTCAGCTAACAAGTACATATTTAGTGTAAAATTTGACGGAACCTAATATTCCACTTTCAGAGTGAAGTGTTTGTGCTCAAATACTCCCCATTTTGAGATTCTCTAATGATGTCTGATCCATATTAAAGGCTGGGAATTCCCTGCAATATTTCATTAGACTTGTCAACCAGATTTATTCATAAATGAGAATAAATGAGCATGTCAGCATAAGTTATTGTGGTAATTTGTGAAACTGTTAATGAGATATTTTCAGAGCTCGTAAAAGGGAAGAAATATGTCATTAAATTACTGCACAATAATTTTATTTTGATATAGTAAGTGAGCCGATATTTTATCAAAAATGACACCCTGATGCATCAGTGGACTGAAGATGAACAATTAAACGTTTCTGTAAAGAGGACTGATGTTATTTAGAAGTAGTTAAGACTTACAAAGGAATGCAGAGTTAAAAAAAAAAAGGTGATTAGTTTGAATTAATTAGATATGTTTTTAACATTTTGGAAAATAATTCATACATATTAGGAAGGAAATCAATAAAAAGAGTTAACAAAATTATAAAAAACAAAACAAAACAAAACATACACTCAAACATTTTACAGTGTAACAAGTATGTGGTGTTCTTGTTAATAGACCCAAACACTAAGAATTTACAAGATCAAAGGATAAACAAATCATACTAGTGAGACTACAGAGATAATCAGATAATTATGGATGCTACATGTGGGCTCTGCGTGCCGTGAGGAAAGAAGGAAAATGACATGGACCCAAGAGAAGGAAGAATGTGCGACTTTACCTTAGTTTGGACAATGTTTAAAAATAAACTATACAGGGGCGCCTGGGTGGCTCAGTCGGTTAAGCGGCCGACTCCGGCTCAGGTCATGATCTCGCGGTCGGTGAGTTCGAGCCCCGCGTCGGGCTCTGTGCTGACAGCTCAGAGCCTGAAGCCTGTTTCAGATTCTGTGTCACCTTCTCTCTGACCCTCCCCCTTTCATGCTCTGTCTCCCTCTGCCTCAAAAATAAATAAACGTTAAAAAAAATAAAATAAAATAAAAATAAACTATACAAGCATGCTAACAGGAAAGGGAGAATGGTGATATTGGCAGATACCACAGGACATTCTATCACAAGGAGGGGAAGCATGTGTTATTTGCATGGAAAACATCACCACCTGAGTGAAGAAGAGGAAGCACCTGTTGTTTACTAGACACTTGTATTGGCAATGTAGGATTTGTGAAGAAACCAGTTCATTGAGTGTGTACTGTTCAGTTCTCTAGTGTCATATCTATGGGATCCACAGATCCAGTACAATTTTTGTGATGCCTCTAGAGCATTAATTAGTGACTAAATCATCAAGGTCTGCAAACCTCAAAGATAGTACACAAAATGTTCACAGCCTCTGTATACAAGGACCTAGTGTCAAAGTAGGAAAACATGCATGTAGATAGGTCTTCATGATACATCATTATAAGTATAACTCATACTCTTTCCTTTTAGTTGTGGTTTCATTTTGTCTCCCTTAATGTAGATGAACATCTTTCTAAAATCTCTCCTACCTGTGGCTTTTATTCAACTCAGTAAGAAATCATTACTGGCTCTCTTCCCTAAATAGAAGCTAGGTGAGACCCATAAGGCTTGAAGTGGACTAATCTTAATAAACCTGACTGATAGGATAATCATTATTGATTTCATAGGAAAATGTCTGTTGGGTGCTTACTGGTTATAGGGTCTTAGGTAAGGAGCTGGGAATGCACTTAGAGATTCCCTGCTCTGGAGAGCCTATAATTTAAGTATTGAGATAGGAGACACGTATCAAAAGAAAAGTGAGTTATTAAATGAGTGCATTAAAAAGTGCCATAATTCTTTAGGAAGACCACAGACATAGAGGTATTTGAAAATTAAGAAGACTTTGTGGAGCTGAATGTTCAGTTGGGACATAAAGCAAAGGCAGTAATAACTTTAGCATGCTTTTCAGTTGTACAAAAATTTTGTATGTGTTATTTAATTTGCTTGTTATAATAACCATGAACATTATTAATTTGCTCATTTTTTAAGCTGCTGAAACTCAAGGAATTTTATAGTAGAGTTGGGAATCAAATTTAGGCATTCTGTTTTCTTACTGATTCTACTTGTGATACAGTGCTATTTAATGGAGGACTTAGACCATCAAGTAGGCTTTTTCTGGGAAACTTCATTATCGAAATCATGGAGGTTGTATAATGGTAAACAATATGAGATCTGGTGTTCACATCCTGGCTTTATTTCATTTTATCTACGTGACCTCTGACAAATTGTTGCACCACTGTTTCATCTATAAATCATAAAAAACATTACTCAGTCATAGGGTTGTTTTAAGGATTAAATGACCTGCAAAGTACTTAGACTAGTATCTAGCATGTATTAGGCTGATACTTCTAAAATTTGTGGTTTTAGGACCTTTTACAAACTTAAAAATTATTGTGCACCTTAAGGAAATTTTTATGTGTGTTCATCGCTATCAGTATTTGCCATATAAAACGTTTAAAATATTTCTGTATGAATTAATTAAAATTATAATAATAAACCCACTGCAAGCTAAAATAAATAACATTTTTAAGGAAAAATACCATATTTTTCAGCCAAAAATTTTTAGTGAAAAGAGTGGCATTGTTTAGACTGTTATATTTTTTTAAGTCACTTATCATTTGCTTCTATGAATATAGAGCTGGATTATCATATCTGATGCTTGCAATCTGTTGTGATATGTTGTTTTTGTAGAGTATATGAAGAAAATCTGGTCTTATTCAAAGACGTAGATGGAAAATGGAATATTTTCAAGAGATTTTTTTTATAATTGTGGATATTCTCCTTTAATACCACATTAAAACTAGATAAATGATAGTTTTTTTAAGGTTAATTGTAATGTGGAATCTGAAACTATATCAATGAACATTTTGAACTCTGATACATTGAAGTCCATTCATCTGTGACTGTGATGTAGTTTAAATGGATCCTTTACTTATGCGTAATTTTATAGCATTGTGCATTGGTTATTTACAAACTGTTGGTTAACTGAATTATGCTGATCTTCCAAATATAGACACATTACATTAAACAATATCAGAAAATCATGTTCATTAATGTCATCCACCAATAACATTAGAAAAGTCTTTAATTATTGGGAAGATCTTGAGCTTATGATGGTGGATGTAAGTTTTTTATAATTCTTATTTTTGCTTGAAATCTTGAATTTTATTATTAAAAAATGCAAGTTGTTTTCCTGGAAGTATGAATTCACATTGTTTCTTTTTAAGAAAATTTCTGCCGAATAACCATCTGAATAATGTGATTTTTCAGTTGTTTTTTTTCAAGCAAAAATGGTTTTTCCAAGTAAAAAAGCAGCTAGTACTGCTCTCAATTACAGTTCACTTACACAACTGATATTTCTGGAAATGACCATTGTAATTTTAGTATGCAGGAGAAATGCTTATATGTATATTTTCCATTTTATCACATGGAAGAGTATAAAAGACATATTCAAGGGTTGTGATTCAATAAAATTGACAATTATTTTATTTTATTTTATTTTTTAATGTTTATTCATTTTTTGAGAGAGAGAGACAGAGTGTGACAGGGGAGGGGCAGAAAGAGAGGAAGACAGAATCCGAAGCAGGCTCCAGGCTCTAAGCTGTCAGCACAGAGCCTGATGCAGGGCTCAAACCCATGAACCGTGAGATCATGACCTGAGCCCAAGTTGGACATTTAACTGACTAAGTCCCCCCGGTGCCCCTAAAACTGACAATTTTAACACTTCGTGGATATTTGTAGGTGGATATTTGTAGCTGATATATATCTGATACATCTGATATGTCTTTTTGACTCTCTGTGTGGTGGTAAAGGATACAGTGATAATAGTATAGTTTGGTACTAGTAACTTGATTTGTGCTGAGACACTAGCAGTTTTCACCACCATTGCTTTCCCACCTTCAGTGAAAATGGCAAACAACAGTTTAGTATTTCCAAAATAGTTTTGACTTCATGAACCCCGTGAAAGTGTCTTAGGAACTTTAGGATCCTGGACCCCACTTGGAGAACCATTGTACAGAGCATTCATGTTAGCTGTTATTTCCATTAAGAAGAAAGATTGTGTACAATGTTTGTGCAAAGAGTTCGTAGACTAGATAAATGTGAACAGCAGATTCATTTAGGAAATACACTTGAAGACGTAAGTGATTATAGAGTCCTATTGTATAAAGTGATCTGTATTTAAAAATTAAACAAATAGAACAAGACCTAACAATTTACTTGTTTTTCAGGCTATAACAGGATGTCTCCTTGAAGCATAGAGGGATGACTCTATCCAGAAAAATGTACAGCTCTTAAATGGATATAAGCCATATAATTAAGTAGTCCACAGAGTGTTTGTAGATGCGAGCTGTTCACTATTGTTTAAGTGTGTTACCTTTGTGTATCTAGTTTTATCAGACTAGATATACATGCCTTTACATGATATCCTCCATGGCACCCAGGTCAAGGGGAAAGGAGTTATATATACTTACTGAACCATTACTGATTACTATGCAGCTCATATTTTATGTGTTTTATATTTTATTTTATAAATTCTGTGTGCTTCAGTAACACAGACTAGGAAGAGTGATTTGGTGCTTGATAGAATTTTGAAGTTATATCTAGGTGGCACTTTTTCCCACACTTCTAAAAGAGAATTATTATTCTGTCCCTTCTAAATGGTCCCTTATTTACAATTATATTTATCTGAAAAGGAATATTCATCAAGGTAATCATATCCATTAGGTTCGTTATACCGGAACCACCATTAAAATTTAGAATTAACTTATTTGTATAGAACTTTGTATTTTACAGTAAACTTTTTTGATACATCATCTTTTCATTCAATACTCTTAAGAATCTTGCGAAATCTGAGCTCTTATCCTCATTTGACTGTCCTTCCTAAATGATCAAAGCCACAGAGCTGAGCATTGAGAAATAAGCCCTTAAATTAGATCTACTGATTTTTGTTTAGTCTAAAAACAAATATACCATAGTTACCTTCATTTTATATTAATAATGTACAATTTATCTCTCTTCTCTATATAATAAAAATGTTAAAACCTTCCCCTAATACACTTTGTAATCACACAAAGTCAAATGACATTGTGATACTACAGTACAAATGCTTGCAGCTCAGCCTCTGTTTGCCAGCAGAGGCTGCTCTTAGGTTAGTGATTACCTTAAGATTACAGTATATCAAGAATATTAAGCAGCTGAACGGAAGCTACATTATGATGTAATTATGCAGAAGTTAGATTTAAATTGAATAATAACCACTTGAGTGACTCTCACACATGTGTTAATCTCCACATCATCAGAAATTATGCTCTTTACAAAGATATCTCTGTAGCAGAGCAGAAAGTGACATTCCTGAAATGAAAACAGTTTGTGGCTTACCGGGAGAGAAGGATTACTAATTTAGAAAATCAGAAAAAATCTGAGTCTTATCATAATAGATTTATAAAGCCAAATTCTTATCCTTACCATAGAATTTCTTTGGTTTGCTAAAAAATTTTTGAAAAGTGCAAATCAGTCCACATCTGTTTAAACCAGTGTAAAAATATAAGTAATTGCACATATAGGAGAAACATATTGTTATAAATATTTTTAAAATAAAAAATACTTACTTGCTAATAAGCAAAATGGATAAAACTGAGCAGTGATGTAAGATAGATTATTTTATATTTTTAATGGGTCCATAAGTGTACAACATTCATTTCACAAAGAACAATTGCAGAGTTTGAATTCTCTTGTGATAACTCAGATATATAAAATTAATTAAGCCAAATACTTTTAAAATGTACTTTAAAAGCATTTTATTTTAGAAGATTTAAATATCAGAGAACATTAGGAAACAGAGCCTTTATCTTCATTGTTAGAAATTTGAAGTTTTGAAAAAAAAAAAAACTTCCTACAGTAATATGATTTTTTTTGCAAATATGCACTTTAAACCAGGAATTATTTTAAATACCATTTAAACCATCTTATTAACAGTAGGTTATCTATAACAGTGATGTATTTTGGGGCTCAGCAAACTTTTTCTGGAAAGAGCCGGATGGTAAATATTTCAAGTTTTGAAAGCCATATGATTTCTATTATAACTATTCAAATTTACCATTGTAGCACTCAAGTGACCACAGACCATATGTAAAGGAATGAATGTAGCTTTGTTCTAATAAAACTTTATTTACAAAACAGTTGGTGAAAATATCTGGATTGTGGTCAGTAGTTTACTAGTCCCTGATCTATATTATAATATTACAAAAAAACAAAATGATTTGTAGCAAATTTTTTTTTTTAATTTCAACACCAGTTCTTAATTGTTTCATAGCATCTATTGGACAGGGCATTTGTCATTCTATTTATGGTATAATTAGGTAAATATGTTTTATTATCTATATTTTTTCACCTGATACCATAGATTATATACTTTTGATATTCTTTTTTTTTTGCATTCCTGTGTTACTACCCTTTTATAAGTAAAAATTATGAATAAAGTTGTTTTAATCTTAAAATGTTACTCTAGGAAAATAGTAAAATATACATACTGTAGTTAAAACTACTAGAAATTATAGCTCTCATTTTATTTTTCTCTTTTTTTTGCAGCAATGTGAATTTCCCCATAGATTATCCAAGATTATTTTTGCTAATTTTTGTTATTTCATGCTAATATTTTTCAAATAATATATTAAAATTTCTTTATGAGTATTGTGAGTATGGACTTTGTTTAAAATAGTTTTATATTAGACAGGTAACAGTAGAATTTCACTGTTAAGATATTCTTTAAGAATGTGGGTAAGTAAGTTATTTTGAACTTCTTCACAGAAGAGTTTTAATTCTATTTTTGTTATTTTAAAAATGTATTGTTGAATTCATGTGGCTATTGTAGGGATTAATTTTAATTAAGCTATTCTCAACATTGTTCAGCCAATTGAAAGACCTGACAATAATTGACAATATCAAACATTATTTAGAAGTCATAGTCCCAGTATTGTCTAACCAGTAGTAATAGGAATAATAATACAAATAATAAAAATTGGAAACAGCTATGTTTACGTTTATGATTGTCCCCTTGTGTACCTTGCAAAAGAGGAAATAGACCCTTAGAAAAGTTTTCTTACTTGTTTAGCCAATGTACCAAAACTATCGAGCTTTTTAGATACATTAGTCAAAGAACAAGTTATAGACTTTGCCCAAAAACTGAGATGGCATAGTTGGGATTCAAATACTCTGTACAACTCTTAGCAATCTGAGGCTAGCAGATTCTCAGTTGGGAAATCATATGGGTCTCCAATAGAATTTGCCTTGGTTCAAAAATGTCTGACTTCTGAATCTGTACATAAATCCTATTTGTTTGTCATAGTGATCACATCACTCTTTTAAACATATATCTACTACTTTGCTATATACATTAGTATTAAAGATATAAATAAAATGGAAATCTGCATATACATTTATAAGCACTTTTAAATATTGAGGTATATGAAGTGCTCACTATCTTCCAAAAGATGTTTCTTAAATTTAATACATTTAAGTTCACTTTTATATAATAAGTACTTCTGAGTTTTTGTTGTTTTTCATTTGTTAGTTTTTGTTTTTGTTTTATTTTAGAGAGAGAGAGCTCACCCAGGAGCTGGGAAGAGGGACACAGAGAGAGAAAGAGAGAGAATCTTAAGCAGGCTTTACACTCAGCAAGGAGCCTGACTCAGGCATAGATACCTTGACCGTGGGATCATGACCTAAACTGAAACCAAGAGTCGGATGCTCAAATGAATGAGCCACCTAGGCACCCCTATAATAAATACTTTTGAACCAACAAAATTGTAAGATGACCTTCTACAGGGTGTATACTAAGTATTCTACGTATCATGTAAGAATTTATATATTTCTTACAAAGAGTTATTAGTTCAGAATCTAATATATTTGAAAAAAAGTGCATGTATTTTTCTACCACAAATACTAGTTCACAATAAAAATTTTAATCCTGAATTTTAAATTAATTTCATGTGAATTCAACTAATTGCAGGTCTGAAGAGTATAAATGTAATTTTATTTTAATACAAATTTAATTTCTTGAAAATTGCCCTTTGGTAAACTGAATAAAAGTTTTTTCCAAATTTTTAAGTGATTTACATAACCATCTTAAAACATTTCATATCCTTAATATGTAAAAATGTTTTCCTATATGAGGCATTAATATTTTAATCCTGACATTAAAATGAATGTTTTTCCATTAAGAAAAATAATGATGTCATTTATTCTCAGAGTGTCTCTGTACTTCCATTTTTTTTAGTGAAAAAAACAATGTCACAAATAATTTGGAAGAGACTTTAGATCACAATTGGCTTTTCTGCCAAGAAATGAAAATACAATATTTAAATAATATTTAAATTTTAGTTTCCTGATGTGCCTTAAGGATACACATAAGGGATATTCATTCACTCAAAAATATGAAATTTTAATCTAAGAACCCCAAGATATGCATGCTAATAAAACATATGTTGAACAACACACCTTGATTTCACACTATGCATGCTCAAGTACATGTGACTTGTGTCTACTGAAATGAAGCATGTTTTGGTCACATTCAAATGCTACTAGAAATATACATGGTACTTGGATCCATCAGAGCTAACAGTGGTTGCATGTTTTCCTGGTTCATGGTGAGGTTGAGAGGCACTTGGCTAAGCATCTGACTCTTGATTCTGGCCCAGGTCATGATCTCGCAGTCATTCTCCCCCCTCTCTCCCTTTGCCCCTACCCGACTTGTGCACACACATGCATGTGCACTTTCTCTCTTTCTCCCTCTCAAAAAATAAAAATTAAAAAAACAAATTGATTCTCCAAACTCTTAAGGAGTTCTGGTATTTTTTAAAACACAATGAATAGTGCATTTATATGTCAATCAATTTTCTAAGCATTTTATAAAAATGAATTTATTTAATCTTTTTGTTACATAGGTACCAGTATTATTTCCATTTTATGGATAAAGATACTTCAGGGAGATTGGTTAACCTGCCCAAGATCAAATCTAGACAGAGTATGTGCTCTTAATCACATAATTAATTCTGCTTTACATAAATGATCTTGAACTAACTGCCACCAAATTGTTATCAGAAGTCCGGTTGAGATTGTGAGACTGTGTGTGTGTGTGTGTGTGTGTGTGTGTGTGTGTGTGTGTGTGT
>NW_024412400.1:59029515-59049321 GCF_014898765.1 Herpailurus yagouaroundi
TGTGTGTGTGTGTGTGTGTGTGTGTGTGTGTGTGTGTGTGTGTGTTTGTGTGGCACATGTGTGCTGTGTTGAGAAAGGGGAAACACCAGTTTGATGGATGCGGCTTCTACCCATATTTCAATACCAGTCAGTCTCACCTTTTTTTCCCTCTAGCATAACTGAAGTATACAGCATATTTCATGGACTGGATAGTGCATAGCAGAGATATTACTCTCTTAACAAGCATTTTACTCTCAAGGGTGAAAAGTGGGTGTAGTTAGAAATTGATCTCCCCTTATCCGTTTCTTCCCAGGTGAAGCACACCTCCCTTGTAATCTTTGCCCATTTCAATGCACATCTGTTTTCTATATCTAGAATTTATTCCTGAATCAAACCATATATTTGGATAGCATTAATAATTATGTTTATACTAACTCTGCACTCCCTCCTCATGTTGAAATATTGAAAGATATCTTAAGAAACAATTATATAAAACTCAGTATTATATTTATTGAAAGGAGATTGTAGGGGATGCATTCCTGTATGATTTAGCCTCACCTAAAGAGAGATGTCTGAATCATAAGTGCCAACAAATCTATTGCTTTCCTCAAATAATTGATGTTTATATTTTATAAATAATGTAAACTGTGAGGCAGATCATGTTTCATTTTGTGTTTTGACTACTATGGTATGATATTTAAAATTTGCAACCTTTTTTTTAAATAACTTCATAAACCTAATGACCTGCACAAGTCTGATCTAGCTTTCACTTGATCTATATCTACATTTTCTCTTAGTCCTTAATTTTCAGTGATTTAATTATAGGTATTTGAAAGGTAACCTTAATTTTCTAATGCAACAGTGTAAAATAAATAGAATAAGGAAAAGGATAAGTAAAAAAATAAATATAGTAGACAAAACAGCCCCTCAATGTCAGAAAATTAGATATAGGGTGCTTTAATAGGCATAAGAGGGGGAGTCCAGAAACAGACAATAACTGGATGTGTAAGTTAGCAGTCAGACAGTCAGCTTTGAATGTCTGTCCGTTGACTCCTGAAAGATTGGAGTATGGGGTAGAGTAGTAAGACAAGCATTTATGTGTGTAATGGCACCAAAGTTTAAAAGCTAGCACATAAACTAACCTAAGGGCTAGATGGGAACCCCCAGAATCATTGTTGATAACTCTTTCACCCTTACCCTCTACTTTTAAGTCGTCAAGTCTAGTTGAATCTTTCTGGAAAACCTTTTCATACGATTTTCTTTATGGCAATTTCCTGTGGCACCAGGCTCATCCGGAATTCTGTAAAGAGCTTATATTTAGTCTTTCTCTTTCTCTTTTGTCGTGCCTAATAGAATCTAAATCTTCATATCTCAGCCAGAGTTGTCTTAAAAAAATTGGCAAATACATGTCTCTACCATGCTCTATCCCTTCATGATTTCCAATTTCCATAAAGATAAAGTCTGGGGCTGATTTGCCCCCTTGTTTTCTACTCCCTGCCTACTCTTCTAAATTCTTACTTCATACCAAATTCCCTTGTTCTGTATGAGTGAGCTACACTCACCTGCTTCAGATTGCTAGAATGCATTATTTCCTTCTCACCTTAGGTCTATTAATAGCATATAGTGCTCTTCTTCCTTCATTCCTTCCCCTCCCTTCCTCCCTCCCTCCGTCCTTCCTTCCCTTCTTTCTTTCTCTCTCCTCTTTCTTTCTTTCTTTCTTTCTTTCTTTCTTTCTTTCTTTCTTTCTTTCTCCCTTACTCTCTTTCTCCCTTACTCTCTTTCTCCCTTACTCTCTTTCTCCCTTACTCTCTTTCTTGTCTGCTGTCTTCTTTCTCCCCCTAGGTCTATCTAGTTAATTCTTTCTCATCTTTTGGATCTCATCTTCCACACCACTTCCTTAGCATTAAATTCTCCCTTCACCTCTCAACCTAGGTCAGAGCCCTAACTCTATGTTGTCAGCACATCCTATACTCCTACTTGTATTGGTCATGTCTATATCTGCAGTACCTAGCATTCTCAGCATAGTCATTCCTCTATAAGTCATTGTTTAGTGAGGGAATTAATGACAAGCAGCAAAAATAGTGTCGTACTTACTTTCATTAGATTGAACTAAACATCTTAAATTCTTCCTGGCTAAGGTCAGAAATGGCCTTGGCAGCAGAGTCAGGCTAAGTGAGTAACCAGAATTTTCATGATTCCAGAGCTATGGGGGGAGGCTTGATAGACTGTTTTTATATCCACAGTGAGACTCCAATCAGCAGCATTTCGGTTAGAAGCTTTTGCACAGCTGATGTCTTTCATGGTATACAAATGTAGGTTCCTCCTGAAATCTTGAATGCTGTTTTGCTTTGAAAATTATTCTTGGGAGGACTTTATTTTTTTTTAATTTTTTTAACGTTTATTTATTTTTGAGACAGAGACAGAGCATGAACGGGAGAGGGGCAGATAGAGAGGGAGACACAGAATCGGAAGCAGGCTCCCCTGAGCTGAAGTCAGACGCCCAACCAACTGAGCCACCCAGGAGCCCTGGGGAGCCCTTTAAATAAGAGAGAGAGAGAGAGAGAGAGAGAGAGAGAGAGAGAGAGAGAGAGAATGAATCTTGGTCATTAAGTATCCAGACAACCTTATGATCACCATTTGTCCTCACCTTCATTACTTCATTTTGAAGATTAATCTATGAAATCCTTTGGTTTTGTTGGATCAGAAACTAGTGAGAAAGTTTCATCTTTAAAAATCATTATGGGTGGGTGTCTTGTATTTCTTTCTTTGGTATATTTTACACTAATTCATGAAATAAGATCAGGACTCCATTCCTTGATTGGTTCAATGAATGAGGCAACCTGTTGATTTCATTTTGCCACGTGCCTTTTAATTTGAATTAGAAAATACACCCTCAGAGACACCAAAAGATAGAAATGAAAAATTTTATTTAGTTAATTTGAGTGAACTTTACAATATTTATTTTCAATTAAAAATTGAACTACTTAGGGGTACCTGGGTGACTCAGTCGGGTAAGCGTCCAACTTCGGCTCAGGTCATGATATCACAGTTGGTGAGTTGAACCCCGCATCACTCTGTGCTGACAGCTCAGAGCCTGGAGCCTGCTTAGGATTCTGTGTCTCCCTTTCTCTGTGCCCCTCCCCTGCTCACACTCTGTCTCTCTCTGTCTCTCTCTCTCTCAAAAATAATTATACATTAAAATATTTTTTTAATTTGAACTATTAGTTGATATGATTACTATTAAAACTGCCACTCAATTTATAAATATATACATAGTAGTATAATTTATAATTTATAAAATAATATAGTTTATATTATATAGTATTATAAGATAATACACACACACACACATACTAGATGTCTGCCACCATGGAAACAAAGTATAAATAACATAATTGAAATTTGAATTATTAATTATTATTATAATATAGTTCTCATTTTTAAAGTTTTATATTATTTTCTATCTATTGCCAATATTAAAATTTGAGATTTATTCCAGCATTTTTGAAATTGTGCACTGACCCACTTCCAAGAATAAGAATGACCAGATGCCACCGTTTCACTTGATAAGAAAATTATGTATGCTTCTATTTTTGAATGGATACTTACATAATCAAATTACAAGAAAGTATAAAATAGTAGTTATGATTTGTTATTTATAGTTTGTTTTTCATTCTGGTTTTGCTACCCTAAACAGTCTAAGTAATGGGAGAGGCAAATTTTATACTGCCAATTATATTATACACACACACACACACACACACACACACACACACACACACACATTTTTAGGTATTTGGAATACCTTGAATTTATATTATTGGAACCAGAAATGCAACTCAGTTACACAATCCTTTATGCTGCTCATTTTGACAAATATCTTTTTGCAATGAATAGTCCTGTACCTAAGTAAGTAGGTGATTCTAAATGTAATTTATACTTCTCTTTATGATTCTGAGTCCCATTTCTTTTCTAAAGACAATCTCTTCATATATATATTCCAAAATGTATTCTATGCCATATCTTTTGAGTTTCACTGCCATAATTGTTTCTTCCATTGGTAGCAGTAGTAATTTATTCTTATTCTTTTATTCCTAAGTATGGTTGTGTCTCTCTCTTTCTAAATTAATACCTTAGCTAGGCTCTCTACTATCTTGTAGTATTAATCAAACTCTACCTTTCTCCTTGAATGTAAATGTCTCTCCCCCACCCAGATACCACCCAGTAGGCCTCGTGTCTTCTTCAAACAATTCAAGGTCTCTCCTATTCTCCTTCATTTATAGCTCCTCTGCCTGCCCTCATGCTGAATTTTGAATGTCAGTAACAAAATCTGGAAATAGATATTTTTACACAATACGGTTTTTCTGTACAACAGCACAATCTCCAAAGTATTTCACAGAAATTATTATA
The DNA here is from genome assembly GCF_014898765.1 of Herpailurus yagouaroundi. Taxonomy (NCBI): domain Eukaryota; kingdom Metazoa; phylum Chordata; class Mammalia; order Carnivora; family Felidae; genus Herpailurus; species Herpailurus yagouaroundi. Next base: position 59,033,905 of record NW_024412400.1, read on the forward strand.
AACAGAAAGTGGACAAAGCTATCACTGAATTCTTCTATATGCTCTTACTGATTTGAAAGCAAATTATAAGTTGTACATTGTGAAAATCAGGGAAGTCGGGTACAAGGACTACAAGCCTTCAACATGTAGAAAAAATGATAAACTGACATATTTCTTATTGTTTGAAGGCTTATGTTAATTGTGTTTTATAACGTTAAAAGATGTTTGAAATAAATATGGAGACTTCACTAAATTATGTGGAAACTTTTCCTTCTTTTGCATTTAATATAATTATTGGACTCCCTATTTTTGACGTTAAGGTGTTTTTACCACTCTGCCCCCGCCACCGTGCTTCCGGCAGTTCTGATTGAGAAGAGAGTTTTTGGTAACCTATTAACTTGTTTTTTCATTCCTTGGAGAAGGATTATGTGCCTATTCCATGGAATTCGTATTCCAATTTAGTTATGACCCTACCATATTTGGAGAGTCCTTAGAGGATAGGTATTCCAAAGTGGTGCTATAGGAAGAAAAATAGTAGTATTGATAGAAGCCATAAAGCTAGGATGGAAAGCTCTTTTAAATTAAGTTCCAGATGTAAGAAATTTAGAAATATGATGATATATTCAATACCAATATCTTGAAAGATGTTGGAGATACATTTAATGAGGATTAAATCAACAAGAGAAGTATAGAAAGAGAAGATCACTTTTCTTTGAGCTTCTGGGAATGTCCACATTTGGGAGGTTAGTGAGGAGAGAGTGTACAGTAAAGGGCCAGAAAGTTAATGACTGGTCAGATAAAAGGAGTTCTAAGAACATGCAATTAGGCAAAAAAGATCTTTTTTCAAGAATGAAGAGTTGGTCAGTGGTAGCAAACACTGTAGTAGGATTTACAAGAGTTAAAACCTAAAAGCACACTTGATTGGTCAAGAGAAAAGTAACTTGAGATTTGAAGTGCATGTTCATATACTTGTGGGTAAATAAGCCAAACTGAGATTAAAAGGACGAGGTTATAATAAAATAAAAGTAGTTGGCACAGAGCACTAAATTAAGAATTTTATGGAGAAAAGAAGTTCCTATTTTTGCCTTCAAATGCTAAGTATCTCATCAGCCCTCTCACCTGCATTTGGCCCACCCATTTTTCTTTTCTTGTCTTTTTCTTCTTTCATTTCAACAGTGAATCTGATTAAGGAACTGGGTTTGGATGGAGTACAAAGCTCATTTTGAGGAATAGTGTAAAATTATAAAAATACAGCTGATCAATTCAGGAGAGTTTTAAGTGTCAGACTAGTGAGACTATTTGGCAAATGATGTGCTGTCAACAAAGCAATGTGGTAGTGCATTGTTTTTAAAAGATTAACTTGAAATAATATATGAAAGAGAAATAAGAGAAGAATCAATCTATTTAAGACGTTTCTTCAACAATGAACTCAAGGTATCACACAAGTCCTACGCTTTTAATGCTGGTGGTAGCAGTACTGAAAAGAGGTGAAGGATAGGATGACAATATATATACCTTGCAAGTAGATTTTAAGGAACTTGACCTTTGATGTGAAGGCAAGTGAAACAATGATCTAAACATTAACACTGGTTGACTATATTAAGTAAATGAAAAGAGAGGAGAGCAAGGTGATGAATTACATTTTTTGTCTTGATAGGGTTTGTGGTAGAATATTCAGGGAGACCTCAGTTTTGGGGAATGAACATTGGCAAGGAAGGGCCTAAGTGTGTAGTAAGACAAGCATTTTGAAATATGAATGTTGGGATTGAAAGTCAGGAAAGAGATTTCTTTGATATCTCTTTTTCTTAGGCCAAATAGTAGAACAAGGGATAAGTATGATAAAAGTAGTTGGTTGGGTTTGGGAGGATATTATCTGTGAAAGTTCATGCTGAGAGTTGCTATTAAAGTATGTGTGGGGGCGCATGGGTGGCGCAGTCGGTTAAGCGTCCGACTTCAGCCAGGTCACGATCTCCCGGTCCGTGAGTTAGAGCCCCGCGTCAGGCTCTGGGCTGATGGCTCGGAGCCTGGAGCCTGTTTCCGATTCTGTGTCTCCCTCTCTCTCTGCCCCTCCCCTGTTCATGCTCTGTCTCTCTCTGTCCCAAAAATAAATAAAAAAGAAAAAAAAGAAAAAAAAAAAAAGAAAAAAAAATAAAGTATGTGTGAATTGGGGATTTAAAAAGATATGAGCTTGTGTACATTTTGGCATTGCTTTCTTGGGAGTATGTATGCTAGGGAATAAAATAAATGTGTGAATTAAATAATGTTTTGCAATAGTGAGCCCCCAGTATAAGATGAATGCTATGACTTTTTTCTTAAGGGGGAATTTGGCTTCATCTACTTAAATCTTTAACCAACAATAATTCATGACCTGGAAGCAGACAAAAGGCAATAAACTCTGGGGATGGGTGCAGTAGTGGAAACAAAGGTTATGATGAGTTCTGGTCAGTTATCGTTAGAGATTAAAGAACTGAATAAATTGACAGGGTTGAGTGAGAGGAGTTCACACTGAAAATAAAAAGAAAAAATTAGTGAACCTGAAAGAAAGAAAAGGTAAATGGTTTATCATAATGGAAACAAAGCACCTACTTTGAGATTTTGAAGGTCAGATAAAGAAGAGAAGTGGGATGTGTAGAGGTAGATGTATGTGATGTTTTGAAGATAGAGCTGTGTGATGCTCCTACTGATGAAAGTATGATGTGGGGCTTGAAGAACATATCAGATGTTAAGGAACAAAGTTACTAGGTAGAAAATAGATTGGCAATAGGAAAAATGGGATTGAAAAGATGATGGGAAACATGGAAAAAGGAGAAAAATGATCCAGGTGTTCATTTTGTTTTAGCTATAGGAGTCACATTTCTGTGGGATTCCAGTGTTTGGTGGTTGGGAAGGTTACAAAATCCCTTAAAGGATCACAAGTACCTGACCTGAATGTGAGGCCTCAGAGAGAGGCTGAGCTTTCAAAATTGCAAGAACACAAATGTATAAGGAGTATTATAGGTTTAAATCAGATGAAACAAACAGGGTGAAAGTGAAGAAGTTAGTGTTTTGTATTTTGGGATTTCACCTTTTCCATCTCCATCCCCTTTAGTAATATGTCTCCTAAATGATATTGGAAGCCACTGGGAAGAAGAGTTTAAAAAATCGTTTTACATTCCACGTTTTCTTGTTCTAAGTATGTCTATGTATCCAATCAAGCCAATTTGCACATATTTATTGAGAAAGGATAATTTTTAAATTTAGAAATAAAAGACATTTATATGCATGTATATCATTATTCAATAATAATTTATCACCTGATTATCCCTACTACATGCATATCCACCTACTTTAAATATACTCTGTACTTTTAATTTTACCATTTTCCCTTCCCCAGACATTTCCTTTGTCTAACCCTGAGCATAAGCAACCTGCCCGTGCTGTTTCTCTGCTTGAGAGGTCCTCTCCAACCTGCCTGCCTCCTATCCAAAATGCTCAAGTCATAGATGCCATTTATGAAAGGTATTTTCTCCCACTTTCTTCTGAATTCTTCATCCAAACACGTGTGATGTTTCCCTCCCTTGATCCCCACTAGCATTTTTTACTTTATTTCAGAAAGGGGGGGGCACAAGGGAGAAGCATAAAGAGAGAGAGAGAGAGAGAGAGAGAGAGAAACTTAAGCAGATGCAGGGCTCGATTCGGTGACCTTGGGATCATGATCTGAGCTGAAATCAAGAGTTGGATGCTCAACCCACTGAGCCACCCAGGAACTCCAGCCCACTAGCATTTTTTAATGTTTTATACTTAACATATCCTTTGTTTCTTGTACTTAGTATTTCTTGATTTTTGTGCACTTTTCTTTGTTACATACTAAATTGCAAACGCTCATCTTTGTGTTCTCCCAAGTGCTTGGCATGGAATTTTATAAATAAGCTCCCATATTTGTTTGAAGATTTGCTGTTATACTGACTATAATTTTTCAGTTGAGCCTATGTCTCCTTTTCATTGTATTCAACTATATCATCTTTCAGGTTATATCACATATTCTGAATCTATTGATATAATGTCATTCATTTTCTTTATATGTCTGCTTAGTTCAGGGAATGAAGTTTTAAATACACTAAAGATAGTCTTTATTCTTGATGATAGTTACATTAACTCACTGGTGAATTTACTTTTAAATTTGTCTACTGCCTGTGGTGATATGTGATAAAAAGAATTGCAATAACAATCATAATTGTCATTTGCTTCCCAGAATCTGGAGTACCACCCTTTTAAATGATCTCAAAGACCTATACGTCTCTTCCAACAAATAGAAATATTGTGTAAATTACAAACATCTAAAAGTAGTTCATAGAATGTTTAAAAAGGAGAATGTGTTCTTATTAAGGAATGTCATAAAGGATTGCAATCTAATTATATAGTGAGTTTTAAAAAACATTGGAAGTGTCAATTACAAAAAGGTAAATGGTGGTCCTACAATAAAGTAGTTACTAGAAAATACTGCAACAAAGAAACTCTTTTCACCTAAAAAAATGTATTTCTGGAAGAAAGATGTAGTAATAATTTATATCATTATAATAAAATCTTGAAAAAAATCCTGGTTATAAATTCTAAGAAAAACACAAAGAGATGTTAATATTTGAGATTATCAAAGCAAAATAAGCACACACATTTGATATTATATCAAGATGTCATCTATGTCAAGTTAAATGTTGAGCAATTTACTCATGTGATACTAGACTAACTTGTGTTTCTGTAATTTATTTTTCCACATGTTCTCAAACCTAACTAGCCTGGAGGTCTCTTTCATGGAGTTGTTAGCGAAATATGAGGCCCCCATATAGGAGATTGCTATTGTTACCAATCTTCATTTTTCAAATGAGAGTAACTAAGCAACCCTGAGCAAGTTATATTACAGGTTGAGTTTTCCAGGATGCAGATTCTGAGATGAAGCTTCAGGTGCAAGATATTTATTAAGAATAGTTCCTGAAATTGACATCTGTGGAAGAGAATAAAAAAGGAAAATCAATCAGAGAAAGAAGTTCAGCTTTGATGCAGGCTGGACAGTCTCAGCAGACCCCACAGGGAGCTCTGGAGCTAAAATGGACCTGTCAGAATTGTTCCAGGTTGGGCTGAAGTTAAAACGGTTCCATGTTTATAGCCCTGCCTTCAATAGTTCATTCATGTAGCCTCCAGGAAGGGTATGACCTTGGGAGAGGTGGGTCTGCAACTAAATTAGTCCTTTAAGTGCTGACAGCCGAAGACTTGCTGCCAACACTATTTCTAATATCTGGGCAGCAAATCCTTCCTTGGCAGTGTACCTGGGCAGAGCACATCTATATCCATGACAAGGTTGCTTGACCAAGATCACAAAGTACTGGAGAACCTAGATTAAGACTAATCATATTTATATCCAAAGCCTATATTCTTAACCACTATGTTCCAAATTCCTTTTCTCCCTCTCCTCTACAGATCCTGAAACCCCCCACTAGGCTGAAAGTCTTTATCCTCAGTCTAGCTGTTGCTTTTGTTGACATTACTATACCACATCATTCACATCTCAGGACTGTAGACAGATAATTATCCTCAGATTTGTGAGACCACCCGATTGAGCTTCTTTAAACTTTCAGTTTAAGAGCACTGGTGTGTGTGTGTGTACGTGTGTGTGTGCACGTGCACGCGCTTCTGTACCCATATCAAGCATTTATTAAGTAACTACTATTTTCCAGCAACTTGAAAGCCCTAGTTTGCAAATAAAATGAAAAGGAATAGAATGGTCTTGATTCACAGAATTTTCATGTCATTGGTTCTTTAAATTGATCACAGTTCCCTAGTTTCTAGGAAACTGGGACTAAGACCACAGATTCTATGCTTCCCCACTTCTACTCTCAGAATAATTTTTCTCTCCCTGGCATCCACCAACATTGTCAGACCATGCATCTGGGATCTCTGTCTTAAGAGTGGTTTCTTTCTTAGTGTTTTTATGCAGCAATAATGAAGAGTCATTGATTTTTGTTCCTGAATTTTTGGTGGTGTGCTTCATCCACTATAGGGCTCTACTATCTTTCACACAGGACTCACAGGTGTTTGTGTAAATAAAATCCTGTTTGGTCATAGTGCCCCATGAGTCTTGGACTTGCCAAGAGTTTTGGTGTGTTCTCTTCTTAGGAGAACTTTGAGACCACAGATATGTGGATATGGAGAAGTGAATGTGGTGGAACATTATAATTATTACAAGACAGATGTTTCTATTGTGTTGCCAGTTGGTTACTTTGAATTTTTATTTGTATTTTTGAAATTTCATGATGGATGAAAATATACCGTAGAGGTAATGCCAGGAGAAAATAGTCTTTCCTGGCACTTTCCTTCACCTTGGTGTATCTATCAACCATGGAGTCTGGCTATTCAGCTTGCAGGCTCAGAATTCAAATGTGTCAAAAATCCTAGAAGCAAAATATCTTTCATGAATGTCATTCCAATTTGGCTAACACACCATTTCCCAACTTGCTTCTATTTTTTCTTCACTACTATATACCCTATATAAACCATCACTTTTCCCATCTTTTTTACTGGTAGGGGTAGACATGTTAAAGATTCTGGCCAATGTCTGCTAAGGAATTGCTGGGAAAACTTTCTCTTCCCTTTTAAAATAGCCAAATACTACGGACATATACCCTTCCTCTTAATTCTTGCCTTGAATACTGACATGATGCCTTGAGTTGAGGTTACTGTCTTATGATCATAAGAAGGATAAATTAATCTCCAAGATTCTGGTCCTGGCATTTGCAAGCCTGAAACCAACAACAGCAGCTGGCTATCTTCAGTTTTCTTGTTATGAGAGAAAAATTAACTCCTATGTTGTAGCCACTGTTGGTCTGGTATTGTTACTTTTGGGTGAAAATATGCTTGTTATAAGCAATTGGATATAAATTCAAAATGGCACTTTATAAATTTATAGTGATAAACTTAACTATCAAACCTATAAAAATACTTATTTCAACATATTGAGCTATATCCTTGTAGGTGGGGAAACCAAATTATTAATTGCCTGGCAAATATGGGTTCTGAACAAATGGATTACACTATAAGAAAAGAATGTGTAAAGACAACAGACTCGGATAATCTCATCCACCGTTAACACAGTAGGAATACATTTGCCTATGGAGTGAAACACTCCAAATCCATTGTATAGAACTCTGTTTACTCTGAAGGATGCTAGGATGAGCCCTGAAAAATCTCCCACTGTGACTCTTTTTCTAACCTGATTTCAGCACTTAACCAACTGCATGGCCTTGGGCAGTTTCCTTTTCCTACGTGCCTCAGTTTTAATACAGTAACAATCATATTTATTTCATTGAGTTTGTGTGAAAATTAAATGAAAGATAATCTAAAGAATTTAGAATACCTCCTGGAATGTAATAAGTGCTCAATGATTTTAGATTTATTTTATGTCTAGCTAATTCTGCTTCTTAAAACCACATGCTTTCTCTGTATTTTAACATATTCAGTCAAGATAGAATCAGATCTTGTGACCTCAGATCCTTTCTGCTTTTTAAAGGTGGCTCATGTACCTTTGCTCTGATTAATTATGCATTCATATGCATAAAAGAGGGGAATGTTTTCTTTTTCCTTAAAACTATCTTTCAGTTTAAAATATGGATAAATATACACACTTTAGAGAAAAAATGGAAAAATTATTATTCAGATACCTGCATACAGATATATTCCCTTGAAATTTTGGTATGATCTACTATAAACTGTAGGTCATGAAGTCAGGAGGCAGAGGCTTATTATGTTCATAGTAGTTCAGAAATTCTTCTGAGTTGAAGAGAAACTGTCTAAGCTCACTATTCAGTTTGTTGCAAAGTACTCCCTACCCAGCATTCTTTCTCTCCTGTCTAGTACCGCTCAGGTGTTCTGAGATTACCCTCTGACAATTCATGAGGTTTCTGAGTGCTTTTAAAAATATCCCACAAAACTTTTAAATGAAATAATGAGGCCAGTTAAGAATTTTGAGAAGCCTCCAAGTGAAAAATCCTGTGAATAGGTGTCACAAATTGAGCCAAAAGGGTTTTCAGCTGCATTGTGAAGAAAACTAACAGATTACCAACCTCATGCTTCAAATTAAAGAAAGCTCATTCAGAAAAATAGGTGACAATCTGCCAAGACTAAATACAGAACTAACTTGCAACCTTACTATCACAAAGGTTTCGTATTTAAAAATCTAAAATTTTAACTGAAGAAGACAGAATAACACAGGTAATGACTGATGGCTAATGCTGAGATTCCATTGGACATTAAAGGTGATATTATTTTGTTTAGTTGTGAAATTCATATTCATCTTTTTCCAGAAAGAGTCTATTTATTCTTCATATTAATATTGAATGACAAGAATGACATAACTGATTTTTTTTGCAATACACCAGATTTTTAAATCATTCTTAAAGCACTTTTAAAATCCTTTAAATTCCTGAAAATGCTTTCCAAATAAACCAACTATCCCACTGAAATATGGAGTCATTTTATAATTGTGAGGGAAATATTTCACCATAACACACGTGTTCCTGATAACTCCCTTTTAAATTTAAGGGAAGGGTCCATATCTTAGCGTTGTTATCTTTGGTGAAAGATAATGACCATGTATAAGGATGGTAATGATGATGATAGTATTTGCTGCAATAATACAATAGCTACCAATACTTCATCACTTTTATTGATCCAGAAAATATACTAAGTAGTTAACATATGTTTTTAAAAATTATTTAAGTAATAATTGAGGTGATTTTCTAATCTGCATTTTCTAGATGAGAAATTGAAGCTTAGTAAAGTTAAATTACTGTATATAATTTAGGCAGGAAACTAATTTGAAATCAGCTTTCATTTTCCAAAATCTGTGCATTGAGCCAGTAACAATATACTTTATTGTGTATATTATATGAATGAACAATTAAGTGCATGAGATAGGTTTGTATTTGTTTATTTATTTTTTTAATGTTGATTTATTTTCAAGAGACAGAGACACAGAGACAGAGAGAGACAGACTGTGAGCAAGGGAGGAGCAGAGAGAGGCAGACACAGAATCTGAAGCAGGCTCCAGGCTCTGAACTGTCAGCACAGAGCCTGACACAGGGCTTGAACCCAGCAACTGGGAGATCATGACTTGAGCCGAAGTTGGACACTTAACCGACTGAGTCACCCAGGCGCCCCCCACCTTTTAAAAAAAAAAATTTTAATGGAGATGGGTTTTTAAAACTTTACTTTTTCAGGGCGCCTGGGTGGCGCAGTCGGTTGGGCGTCCGACTTCAGCCAGGTCACGATCTCGCGGTCCGTGAGTTCGAGCCCCGCGTCGGGCTCTGGGGCTCTGGGCTGATGGCTCAGAGCCTGGAGCCTGTTTCCGATTCTGTGTCTCCCTCTCTCTCTGCCCCTCCCCCGTTCATGCTCTGTCTCTCTCTGTCCCAAAAATAAATAAAAAACGTTGAAAAAAAAATTTTTTTTAAACTTTACTTTTTCAAGCTAATTATAGAAATGGCAGTTAAAATTATAATTAGAAAAACTGCTTCCATTAGCCAATTTCATATTATTGAAACTTGAATATATGTTAGAAGTATCTTATATTTTCCAGAATAAAATATATTTCATCTTACAGTTTGCTTCTCACCATGTCTGTCTACTTTCATTCATGTTCCTCAAGACCATCTAAATATGAACTGACATGAAGTTCTTTCGAACTGTGTCATTTATCCCTCTCAATCTTGAGAAGTAACTTTTGTAATCTCCATTTTATACGGATTATATATCCTTTTCAGAATTTAATTATGTGTCTAAGTGAAAACTCCACTATAACTTCCTGTGGTGGAAATGATAGAGATGTCAGAGTTCGGGAGTCTGACCTTAGAGAGAATTTGGTAAGACATGGACAGATTTTCAAGTTACCATTAAAGGTTTTGCTATTGCAAATTATGTGCCTCTGTCTCTCTAGGCTGTGGTAGTAATTTTCCTAACTATTTGCCATTCATTTGCTAAACGAATTGCCACAAATTGTAGGCTTTTCACTACGGTCATATTCCATTTAAGAAACTAATGTATGTGTTGCTTAGGATAGGATAGGTAAGAGTGTGCTGAAGAATGAAAGAAAACCCAATATACCAATGACTTAATACTTAAATTTTTTTAACATTTATTTATTTTTGAGAGACAGGGTGAGACAGAGCACGAGTCAGGGAGGGGCAGAGAGAGAGGGAGACAGAATCCCAAGCAGGCTCCAGGCTCCGAGCTGTCAGCACAGAGCCTGACGCAGGCCCGAACCCACAGACTGTGAGATCATGACTTGAGCCAAAGTACGCCTAAACCGACTGAGCCACCCTGGCGCCCCAGGTGTTTATTCTCATTAAGGCATTATCTGTCATGCCAGGTTTCTCTGCGGGGTGTCTCCCCTCTAAGTATTGACTCATGGATTTAATCTGTTTACATGTTTTAGCCATGCTGTTGGAAGAACATGGATTCCAAGGCCACCTTGGCAGAAGAGTGGGCCATAAAATTGGATGGGGTATTTTATATGGCTAAAGTAGTGAATTTTTTATATCTCTTCTGTCTGTATTACGTCAGTAATCACGTGACCAACATGATTGCAGGGGTGATTGGAAATCTGGAGGAGCACATGAGAACAGTTTCTTATTGAACGTCCAATTGAATTTAAAAATGTGATGAAACCATAAAAACTGTACTGTTAAGTAGAACAGTGTTAGCACTGGGTGTTGTATGTAAGTGATGAATCATGGGAATCTACCCCCAAAACCAAGAGCACACTGTATACACTATATGTTAGCCAACTTGACAATAAATTATATTAAAAAAAAGATAACCACAACTGTTTGGGATCAGAAAATCTCTGAGACCCATTCAGTGATACTTCATAGTGTATATCAAAGTACATAATAATTATCAATAATAATCGGTGTCACTTAGAAGCTACAATTATAAGATTAGTCCTTATTAAACTGGTTTTGTGAAATTGTAATTTTATTCTCAGAAGAGAGGGATTAAGGTGGTATATAGTAAAAGAGGCATTACAAAGTTGGGGGAGCTGGGCTATAGGTGTAGATCTAACTGATCTAATCCGACACATCATGTAATCTCTTCCCGCCTCATTGCCCTCATGTATAAAATGACAAGGGTAGCTGATGCGTTGTCTAGGTGTTCTTCTAGAGCCTAGAATTCTATGGCTTTAGCTATCCCAGAGGACAGTACAACAGCAGTCACAGGCATAAAATCTGATGTCAGAATTTCTTGGTTTTAATCCTGGTCTAGCATTTATTAGCACTGTGAATTAAACAAATCTTCCGTGCACTTCAGTTTTCACATCCACAGAATGTAGCTTCACATATCTCTTGAGAGGATTAAATGACTTAATACATGGAAATTAATATGCTTAGAACATTATATTGAATACATCTTAACTATTATTATCATTTGAGAAAACCTCTGAAAGAAAACTTGGTAGCTTGTCAGAAGTCACATAGCTATTTGGGAGCAAAACTGGAATATAATTCTTGATCTTAGTTCTTTCCATTTCTGCTAGGCAACACCATAACTAAAAGTTCTAAATATTTCTATAAAGTCATTGCTTCATAAATGATTTTTTTCTATACAAGATACTGAAAAGGAAAATATAATCATCTCTATCTATAGGAAAATGTTTACAAGTTTTCCTGCAAAATGTACTTCTAATAGGAAAAAATGTTGAAAGCTTTTGAAAAAATATTATTGAATACTTAGCAACAGCAGCAAATTATTTCAGACCTAAAATTATTTTGAAAATGAGATTTAAAAATGTGAAATACCCAATCCTGTACATGATTGCCTACCAGGCAATTACAGAGACTAAATAACAAGATATTTTTCTGATTGTGAACATTCCTTTGATTATTAAAAAAAAACTTAGTGTTTTAGCAATATTTATTTCACTTGCTTAACTAATTTAAAATGTTTCTAATAACTTGTCATACTTTAAAATAAGAATGAATACAGTATTTATTTTACAGAACTTAAAGAGGAAAACATTTATTTAGTGACAGCTCCTTATCACATGTTCAACTTTAATTTTCACAGCCACACTCAGGGAAGGGTATTATTATCCTCTGGTTCAGATGAGGCAAAGAGGCTCACACAGCCTGTGTGTGGCCGGTCCAGGATTTATTAAAGCCCAGATGTCAAATCCTGAGTTTATTCTGCTGAATATCAGCATCTCATTCACTGTCCAAAATAACTGGGGTTCAGTTGCATAAAAGAGGCACTCTATGATGAATCTGAAAGGGTGTTGAGTCTGTAGTTAGAGGATCTGGCTTTGAGGCTTAGATTTTTCTCTCAGTGCCCTCCAACTCTCCTGAAATTTTCCCAGGAAAAGAATGGTTGTTCTTCAGACAAGAGTATATCAGTAGCTATATTTGAAAATTGTAAAATACCGTGCCAATAATGTTAATTCTATTGTTATTATATAAATAGAAATAAATATGAATTTTCTCCACAAAGACATTTGACATAATATACTTAAGATGATCAAAGTTACTGTGTAATTATTAACTTCCATAGCTTCTTTATTATCAGTATGTTTAATTTCTCTGTGGCCTTTGACCTTTATTTACTTATTTATTTATTTATTTTAAAGGTTATTTGTTTATTTTGAGAGAGAGAGAAAGAGAGCATGCATGCGTGGGGGAGGGACAGAGAGAGAGGGAGAGAGAGAATCCCAGGAAGGCTCTGCACTGTTAGCATGGAGTCCAACTTAGGGCTTGAACCCATGAACCGTGAGATCATGACCTGAACCATAACCAAGAGTTGGGTGTTTAACCAACTGAGCTTATTTGCTCGTTAAAATAAATTTCCTTGGCTTTATTGAGACAATATTGACATCACATGTAAGTTTAAGGTGTACATGTGATGAATAGATACACATAATTGCAAAATGATTACACAGTAAGGTTAGTTAACATCCCTATCCCTTTAAATACAATTGTGTGTGTGTGTGTGTGTGTGTGTGTGTGCGCGCGCGTGTGTGTGAGTGTGGTAACATTTAAAATCTACTCTCTTAAAAACTTTCAAGTATATAATACAGTATTATTAATTACAGCCACTATGCTGTGCATCAGATCCCCAGACCTTATTTAGCTTATAGCTGGGAATTTATTTACTTCTCAAAACTCTTTTGTAGTGACTTCCTGATGTCCTTCTTTCTTTGTTCCTCTTCTGAGCACCCCTGACCCCTGTCTTCCCTTCTCAATCTCCTGCACCATTCTTACACCCTTGCCTGCCAGCAGGAGCCTTGGCTGGGACTTCCAGGTCATCTCTCCTATCCTATCTTCACTGTGCTCATATTTGGTTGAGTGTTTGGTCTCCTCTTTCAATGTTTCTGACAGTCTCTGGCCAATGACTAAGATGTGCGCTTTTGACTTTAACCTCTCATTTAAATACCAGACCTCTGTTTTCAACTGACTTTTCTTTTCTTTTTTTATTTTTTTAAGTTTATTTATTTATTTTTAAGAGAGAGAGAGAGAGAGGCAGGGGCAGAGAGAGAGGGAGACAGAGAATCTGAAGCAGGCTCTGCGCTGACAGCAGAGAGCCTGATGTGGGTCTCAAACTCACAAACTGCGGGATCATGACCTGAGCTGAAGACAGATGCATAACTGACTAAGCCGCCCAGGTGCCCTCAACCGACTTTTCTATGTCTCTAGCTTTATATTCTTCAGGACCCAAAAACTGAAAATCAGACAACTGAATTTAGTCTTTGGTTTTTGTTTTCTGTTTCTCTTGTCATCAGCCAATTTTTCAAGCTAGAAAAATAGTAGTTATTTTTAATTTCTCTCTCTCCTTCATTGTCTTAATGTAGGTAGTGTCTGAGTATTATTTATTACAACTCTATGTAGATTTGAAACCTCCCCTGCTTGCCATTCTTACATTCATTGCCTTGTTTGTGATCCTCATTGATTCTTGTCACATTTCCCACAGTGGCCTTCTAAATAGCCCTTTACTACCCAAGTCTTCAGGCCACAAACATTATCATTAATTCGGTTTGTCTTCTTAAAATATTAATCTTAATTTATTTTTTAAAAAAATATTTATGTTTGGGAGAGCACAAGTGGAGGAGGGGTAGAGAGAGGGGGACAGAGGATTTGAAGTGGGCTCTGTGCAGACCGGCTGACAGCAGTGAGACCAACGTGGGATTTTAACTCATGAACCATGAGATCATGAACTGAGCTGAAGTTGGACACTCAACCGACTGAGCCACCCTGGTGCCCTTAATCTTATTTTAAATGTAATTTGCCCCCAAAATGCATCACAATATGTGAAAGTCCCTCTCATAAACCTAGAGTCATGATATTTAAAAAGTGGAACCCTACATAGGCAGACAGACATGGGTTATCACTTCCTGCATCATTAACTAGTTATATGTGAACTTAAGTTATTTATTTCCTTGAAGCAGAGAACCTCCATCTTTAAATGGAATCATAAAGAAATGTGAGAATTAGAGAAAATAAATGCAAAACACAATCACAGTGTTGGGAACACAGGAGGTGTTCGAGAAATGGTAATTAAAATCTGTTCTAACACATCGTTTCCCATCCAACACAGTAATCTAAGCATCAGTAAAAACTGAGATTTTCAGCATTTTGCAAATATGTCTAGTCCTTTATCTGTTTGTTCATGTAGTCCCACTACCTGGAATATCCTTTTCTACCTTGGTTTCTAAGTAAATTCCTTCTCATATACAGAGCTTATATGTCGTGTGTGTGTGTGTGTGTGTGTGTGTGTGTGTGTGTGTGTGCACGTGTGCGGGCACGTGTGTGAATCCTATGACATTTAGGCAACACTTGTTTTGCTCTAATAGTTATTTCTCACTTGATTAAGTCCCTGGGTAAGAAGGCACTCTCTTCATCTCTCCAGCACCTACTTTATTTATATATTCAGTAAATATTTGCTGAAGGAATGCATTATAGTCTTTCAAAAAATGTCCACCTAACAGAATTTTGTCCAAATTTAATAGTAACTCATTTTCTCTCAAAATAATTTTCCAAAATCTAGCTTTTTTACCTCTATTTTCTGCTTTTTGAAGATTTTTCCCAAAACTTTTTAACACATTAGACTTATAGCCACAAGTACAAGAGAGGGTTTTTATTTGTTTACCTATGTTATTTTTAAATAACAAAATGGATATTTAAATAGCAGCAAAAAAAGGAGAAAATAGTTACATCAAATGTTCACAAACAATTACTTACTGTACAGGGATAAAGTTATATGGTAGAAGGAATACAGGCTTTGAAGATCTGTTTAGGCTTTTCTTGTAACAGATTTGTCACTCTCAGTAAATTTATGAAATTTCTTTCTTCCTTTCTTTCTTTTTTCTTTCTTCTTTCTTTCTTTCTTTCTTTCTTTCTTTCTTTCTTTCTTTCTTTCTTTCTTTCTTTC